>NW_025226295.1:28434-70830 GCF_018294505.1 Triticum aestivum | reverse complement strand
CCAGACCCTACTGGCCTGGAACTCGGATAACTGGGCTAGTTCATGAGCTACAGAATTCGTTTCCCTATTCGCATGCTCATAACAAATCCTGGCTCCATAGAAAGACAATCATGAAGAATCGCTGCACCAGTACCTATAGGAGGCCTCTCATTCATCATAAATTCTGTCTGCCATTCATCATTCAACTAGCAAATCCATATGAGAAATGGTTGAATTCTATTTAATCCCTACCTTCTCTCCGTGATGGTGTTGCCGGCTTGCAAATTCTTTTATCGACCGAGACTTCCGTAAACTAATAAGATCCTTTAGATCACTAATTAAAAAATTATATTAATTTACAGAGGGGTATTTAATTAGCGCGTGCCTGTCAGGTGCACGCCCAGAGGTTAACCTGCTCCTTTCTTTTTCATTTTCATTACAGAGCAGTTCGTCACAAAATACGTACTGCAGCGCACAAATGGGTCGGCCGGAGAGACACCGGCCGAACCAACAAGGTACTCCCTCCGTTCGGAATTACTTGTCTCGAAAATGAGTAAATAGCATAAAACTATTATTTTATAGACTAGAGTTCCAAAAAACTACCGGTTTTTAATTTTTCTCAGATAACTACCAAACGGGTGGTCAATTGTTTCAAAAAACCCAAAATACATGTTGTTTAAAAATTAAACCTGTTTATGACAGGTCGGGCCCGCACCTAAACGGTCTGTCTCTTTGACCGTGTGTTTGACCGTTAACTGATATGTGGGGCCCACATGTCAGTGTCTCTTTCATAGATTTTTTACAAAATAACCCCTCCAAATATTTTGAGAAAGCAATCAGGTCCCTATAATATTTTCTAAAAAGCAATCGGGTCCTTGGACCCCTGGCAGAGCAATCCGGCCAGCATGTCCTGGCCATGGAGTTGCTGCCGTCGCGCTGCCACGGCTCTCTGCCTTGGGTCTTCGCCGCGCCGCCTGGGGTCGCCGGCGCACCGCCGTGGCGTGGCATGGGGTCTCCGCCGCGTAGCCATGGCGCTCCGCCCGCGGTCGCCGCCTTCTGCCGTGGCGATCTGCCTACGGTAGCTGCCGCGCCACCATGGGGCGGCGCCTGGAGTAGTCGTTGCCTGCCCTGGAGCGGCCGCCATCTCCGGCAGACCTCTTCCCCTCCGCACGCATCTTCGGGAGTCGCCTGTGGGACGAGGTCCATGCGCGGCCGAGCGCAGCACGAGGCGGCCGCTGGCCCGGCGCTGGGTGCGGAGAGCTCGGTGAGAAGGAGGTGGGTCAGAGGAATGGCCGGGGTTGAGCCCCGGTGATCGCCGACGGCGGGCGGGCGAGCGGGCGGGCGGCGGAGGGAGCAGTTCTTCTTCCTCTCGATCTGGTCCTTGTCCTTCACCTGTTCGGGTGGGGCTTTTTTAACAAATCTCTGTGATTATTTGCTCCATGGCTGACATGTGGGCCCCAGATGTCAGTTAACGGTCAAACAACTGGTCAAACAAACGGTTCGTTTAGGGGTGGACCCGATCTGTCATAAATAGGTTTAATGTTTAAACAGCATGCATTTGGGGTTTTTTGAAACAGCCGACCACCCATTTGGTAGTTATCTGAGAAAAAATAAAAATCGGTAGTTTTTTGGAACCCTAACCTGTAAAGTAGTAGTTTTATACTATTTAGTTCAAGATACATCCATTTCTGAGACAAGTAATTCCGAACGGAGGGAATAGGTGGTTGGATGGTTAGATGGACTGTAGTATTCTCAGCCCACCAGGATTCAAATCCTGATGCTCGCATTTATTTTTGGATTTATTTCAGAATTTTCGGCAATGCGCATTCAATGGGAGGAGACGTTCCCGTTGAGTGTATGCGCATGTATATGAGCGCTTATACCAACAAGGTACGGCTCTTCGGTCTTGGTTGACCAAAGATACGCCGACTAAATTATGCCAACTTTGATCTCTTGCACTACATTAGCACCATCTTCTTGCTGCGCTACTACTAATTAGAGCATGGTTAATAGTATAGCCAGCTGCTGGCTATAAGCCAGTGCCATGTCATCTACAACCCATCTTATAGCCAACATGTATAATAGTAGATCAAAAGAGTGTACTAGTTTTTCATTATGTGGCCCACGTTTCATTCTCACAAAGTGCCTAGGAGCACGTGCTAGAGCTGGCTCTTCACGAAGAGCCCGCTTACCTTCTCTCTCCTCTTCTCTTTCCTCCAACTAAGCAAAAATATACTAGTTTATTCCATATAACCTGCTGACTCATCTCTATTATACTTGCTCTTAGAATATTTTGAACCAGCCACCTCTCAGATCGCTTACCGCCTACCTACCTTTTCTATCAACCAATAGGATCCTAGCAGCTCATCACCACGACTTAATGTTCTCCAAAAGATGGTGATTACATTCATCCACAGGGGCAGTGGGTGATAGCTAGCATTTTATATTGGGAAGACGGTGATTACATTCATCCACAGGGGCAGTGGGTGCTAGCTAGTCACTCTGTGCATTTTAAAACCGAACCGAAAAACCATACCGAAAATAAACCGAATCGAACCGAATTCACGATTTTTATGGTTTCTGGTTTCGATATGGTATGAACTTTTCATACCGTTTTGAATTTCGGTTTTTATGGTATATACCGAAAAACCGAATGGTTAACCGAATAAACCGAAATAAAAAAATATATATTTCTTGAGGCAAACAACGATACAAGTAGTCATTTTTCTTGTATAAGAATAAAATTTCCTGCAAAGACCTTCCATTTTTTCTTGTAACGTAGTAATTTTTCTCTGGCAAAAATGCTAACCACGTCGTTCATAACCTTTCAAGGCTTGAATTGAGGCATGCATATATACTTATATAAAGTTATATACCATTTGTATTTAAAAATTATGTGTTTGAATTTATAAGTTTGTAAAATATAGTATGTCATTTTCAAATTCGCGTCAACTTTGGTTATTATGGTATATACCGAAACCATACCGAAATAATTTGGTATATACCGAAACCGAACCGTATTTTAATATCATACCGGATAAACCGAAGTATTAATACCGTACAAACTGAAAAACCGTATAAACCGAACCATGCAAACCGAATAAACCGAACGCACAGAGTGACTAGCTAGCATTTTATATTGGGACCGGCCATACGTCAGGCATCTGAAAATATTTCATGTCACTTTCACAAGAACCACTAGACCTTAATCCAACGGTCCAAAACAGCGCTGCCTCCAACGTTGCCTGCCGCCGCCCCGACTATCCCTCTATGCCGAGTAAAGTCTAATATAAACCTTAAGATTGTAGAGCTGGTTGAAAATGAACCCTCACCTCTGAATCCCTGAAGTATATACCCTGTTCTATCTAATCCCGGTCATTTTTAACCTTGCGGTCGTATCCAAACAGGATTGCCTACGTGGCATCGAGAAAAACCGGGATGGGGGGATTAGGCCAGTGTGGGGTTCACTTGTCAGTTGGGACGGAGGCTGCACTAGCAGCGGCAGCGACCCCGGCCATCTCGTCGACCTTTTTGTTTCCTTCATGGCATGGCACTGTCTGTGGACGTAAAGTGGTGACGTCCATGTCCAAGTGGTTACTTCGGTTCGGTCCAACCACGCGGTCACCATATCCTAGCTGCTGCGGCTAGAAGGCATCGTACGAAGAAGACGAGGTGCGAAGAAAACGAGGTTCCGAACAATTGAGTCTGGTTTTATCTCTTGGTATGAATAACCCTATGTAGCTCAGCAGTATCGGAAGAAAATGTTCAAAAGTACTGGGGCTTACTGCTTAGAAGATTGGTTGGGAGTGGTTTTTATAACTTTTGCAAAAAACAACTTTTTCGCATGGTGCAAATTGCTAGTGCCCTGGAAATCCGTCCTTTCTATGATTGGTGGCACAATTGTGGTGGTTCTGTGCAATTGACTCAAGCCAGGATAGGTTTTGTTTGGACGATTTTATTTGCAAGCCATGCGACGGGGGAATAAATCCGCCTTGATCTATTCAAAGTGCAAGTTTTCAGATTTTCAATAAACCGAGTTTTTTCTCATATGATCTAAAAAAATTGATCGAGTTCCACTATTAAACAATAATGGAACAGAAAAATGAAAACATAGCATCCAGGTGCAATATTAAAACTATAAATTTAAAAGGATCTAGTGGTCACCTCGCCACACTCTACCACATCTAGTGCTAATGACAAAAATTGGATGAACAACGATAAATGACAATACATACTAGATACTACATGAGGGAAACAACACCCCCGAAACACCAGCCCTGAAGAAAAAGCATGTCTTGAGGCAAAACATGTCTCGAGCAATTCCTACAAATTCACATTACATATTTTTGTGTTACTCTTCCCAAATAGCATTGTTGTCATCATTGGTCTCATCCTCCTCTTCTTCATCTGTACTAGCCTCCAGCTCCAGGATTATCCCCCTTCTCTCGCCATGACCATCACCATGAGCCACCATCGCCTTATATAGTGGCTAGAGAGATAGATCAGGCAAGAAAGCTTGATGGGCATTAATGGAGGAGAGAGAGAGGTAAGAGGTAAGGAGGTAGGTGGAAGAACCACCCCTTATATAGTGCCCCCCATATCCAACCGTTACAGCAGTTTTTACACTGCAGTGGTACAAGTGCTCATGGTCCTGGTACAACTGGGATTCAGGGTACACTGTGGAAACCTAACAGGCGATACAACCGAAGACGTGGTCGCTAGTACCGATCGTAACAACCAACCCGAACAACCGCTCAACTACCGCCTCAAAACTAAAGGAAATCACCCCCATAGCGGTAGTTGGAGCGGTAGTTGCCACGGAACAACCGCCAGGCCCGAGTTCTGGTGGTGGCTAAGTCCCAAGCGGTAGAACTGCTGCGGGCACCGGTAGTACCGGTTAATAGAGTATACCAGGACAACTGGGCCACAACCGCCCAAGAAACGCCCCATCACAGAAGCTGGACCGGTGGTTGAGCGGTACTGGGCCGGTACAACCACCCTTTAAGCAGTCATTGGTTTTCCCATTGAATTGGCGGTACCACCGCTCGGGAGCAGCGCTACAACCGTTGGGCATGTACCTGGGAGCTGCAACCCCAGGGTATCACCCTTGGGGCGATGGTTGTGCTAGTAGAACCGAGCAGGCGGTACAACTGCCGAGCCGGGCGGTACAACCGCTAGGGAGACAAAACCACTGTGTGGGAGGAAATGGGGACCTCTTTCTCCACGAAACAGAAGAGAGCATTGGGTGGACATGAATGTGTACGTATATTGATTCACCCAAAATCTTGCGATGCGGATTCACTCTTAATAGTACGGGGTTCCTACGACCAAAGAAGTAAACATGTCGGAACCTCCGTCTCCGTTCTTTTCCGTTAGGAGGGAAAGCCTAACCATATTGTGCCAACACAAGATGTGACTTTGGCACACGATTAGTCCGCAAGGTGAGTTATCATCATCACCAAAACACTAAAACAAGAAATGCGCTAAGAGCAACTCTGGCAGACCCCGCATCCCGCCCTGGCCCGCAAAATAACCGCCAAATTGCGGGTCGGGCCAGAAAAGCAGCCCGAGCAGACCCCACATCCCGGCCCGGCCCGCAATTTTTTTTGCGGGGCGCGGCAAATCTTCTCCCCCAACCTCCATCTTCACGGGTTGGGAGGCCGATCCAAGTTGAACCCCCATCCGGCGCGAGATTTGGCGGGAGGGACATTTCCGCGCACCCTTTCCCGCTCCCTGCACCCTTTCCTGCTCCCCGCACCCTCCGCCACCATTGCCCCTCCCCCCTCCGCAAGCTCCGGTTCCTCCTCCCGGCCATTCCTCGCCGCCATGGACGCTCCCGTGCTGTCCCCCGTCACCGTCGAGGTCGCGCATGCTCCTTCCCCTCAGGCGGATCTCGTCGCCGGCCATGTTGCCCCCGCCGCCGTCACCCAAGCACACGCCGCGCCGGCCCGCAAGCGGCAGGGCAACGTGGTCGTGCAGGGCGGGAATCCGGCTGCCCCCGCCCCGGCGGCCCGCGCTCCGGGCGCCAACACCGCAGTGCGATCCCGGCCGGCGGCGGAGAACACCGGCAAGACCGCGGGCGTAAAGCGGAGGAAGGTTCCGGCTAAAAGGAAGCCACCTTCTTCAACCTCTCACTCCATTCCCCCGCAATAAGGTGCTCCAGCAATGCCGTTCAACGGTGCCGCTCCCCCCGCGAGCGAGGTGTTCGACGAAATGGCTGCAAGGTATGCCTCTTCGGTCTAGCGATTCCCTTTCATTTTCGCCATTAGTGTCGATAGCTCGTGACTTGTTATCGTTCGCTATAGCGGTGCTTCGAACAATGCAACAACCGAGTTCGTGAGCTTGTTTAACATGAACGCGGTTGACATTGATCAAGCCCCTTTCGAACCATTCGACTACAATGAAACGGACGACGGCGTGGATGATCATGGTTGTGTGGATGAATTGGAGGAGATCGAAGCGGAAACGTTTGAGGAATCGCAATCAAAGAGTGGGAAGAGCCAAAGATCGAAGAACTACACGATCTTGGAAGATCAAGCTTTGATCCAAGCATGGAGTGCGGTGTCTCTTGATCCATGCACAGGTGTTTCTCAAACCTCCAAGAGATATTGGCAAAGGATCGAAGATCAATACTTCCGCATTATGAGAAAGTATCCCAATAGGACTCCACGCACATTTCGGTCGCTTCAAGGGCGTTGGGAGAATATTAAGCCTATGTGCAGCCGTTGGGCGGTTTGCTTGGAGCAAGTACGCAATGCACCTCCAAGTGGCACCGTGGAATCCGATCATGTGAGTTTGTTTTTCCTTTGTTCAAGTTGTGCATCATCAAAATGTATCATGGGAAATAATTGCATCACTTTTTTTCACATTTTGTAGGACAAGATTGCTCAACAAAGATACAAGGCCATGGAAGCTTCAGAAGGCAGATTCTTCAAGTTAGAGCATTGTTGGGAGTTGCTCCAAAAGTGCGATAAGTGGAAGTTGATCGATAGAGAGTCCCCACCAAAGAGAGGCTCACTTGCAAACATGGATGAAGACGAAGATGATGATGGCCCAAGAAATGAGCACAAGCCCGATGGCGACAAGAAGACGAGAGAGAAGATCAAGAGAGAGCAAGAAGCATCGAGCTTGAGGGAGAAGATTGATTTCATAGTGCAATCAAACGAGTTGATGTTGTTGAAGTCGTTGGAGATCAAAAAAGAGTTGGCCGAGAAGAAGGCAAAAGAGAAGAAAGAAAAGTGGCAAATGCTCAAGGAAGAGGGGCTCCGCAAAGCTTCCATTGAGGAGAGAAAAGCACGCGCCTCCGAGAACAAATCGACGTCATTGTTGCTCGCCGAATAGAACAAGATCATGTCAATGAACCGCAATGACATGAACGACCTCACCAAAACATGGCATGATATGGCAAGGAGAGAGATCTTGAAGAGAAGAATGGTAGCTTCGGCCGGTCCGTGTTCAAGTTCCGGTGATGTTTTCTCTGCTCCATATGGTGGCAATGTGGATGATTTCAGTGCGGGAGTTGGAACAAGCGAGGGAGGTGGATTCGGTGGCGCCGATGAACTTCAATTCGGTGGAGGTGGATTCCATGGCGCAGAGTGAAGATCGACCCCCCCAAGATGATGTCAGACATGGGTGCAAACCTTTTGCATTCCCTCTTTTGTGTTATGAACTTCGCTTTTATTTGCACGCAAACTGTTTATGTGGTTTGAATTTGAACTTGTTTGCCAAACCTATGTCAAATGCGAGATTTGCAGTTTTTATGTTTGCGGATCTTCGCGGTGGTGCCCGAGCAGAACCCGCAAAGCCGACCCGTAAAAAAGCATATTCCGCGAATATACTTTTTTATGGATCCGTTTGGGGGGTCTGCATCTGTGTCAGCCCACGCCGGCCCGCAAAAGTGGTTTTGCGCGAACTGCAAACGAGTTTTGCGGGCCGGCGGGATGCGGGGTCTGCTAGAGTTGCTCTAACACTTACCTTCTAAACCAATTCCATTTTAATTTACTTACCAAAGTCCTGATCAAAATATATAAGGTAAATCACGGGCAGAATTTGAACATTTATTTACACAAACGCATATTATGGACAGGTAAATCACTTCCGATCATAATATAAGGTAAATCACTGACAGAATTTGATGATTATTTATTTACACAAACACATAATCATACGCTAACGTACTAGAATATTTATATCCCATTGCAAGGTACGTGCATTGTTTGTTATAGTAAATCAAAAATAATGTAAATATTTCATTATTCCAAAAAAATTGATTTCAATACTGATAATACTTACTTCAATAAAGTGATAATAATAATTTCATTACAGTTCATATTTCAATAGAGAAATTAGAAAATCGGTTGGCGGATAATTTAGTACTCACTTAAAGAATGGTGAAGGAAGGCAATTTGTGCTTATTTTATACCCGTTGCAATACACGGGCATTTTTGCTAGTCATCTAAAAAATAACTGATTTTCTGGGTTTCGTGTTCTCTCTCCACGACACGGCAAGGTCCTTCGCGACACACACGGCGTCGGCGGAGGCGCCCAAGAGATCGCGTCGGGTGAAGCCAACGGAGTAGAGCCCTGAGTGACCATTCCAGCCATCGGTGAACGAGGTCTTGGGGCAACCGTCCTTCCCCAATAATTCGATACCCTGGAACCACCGGGTCACATTGCTGCGGTAGCCAGTGGCCAGTATGACGGCGTCGATGTCGACGACGCTGCCGTCGGACAGTTCGGCGCCGGACTTGGTGAAGCGCGCCACGCTAGGGACAACGGTAATGTCACCGGACCTGATCCTCCTCGCGATCGCGCACCAGGCGCGCCCATTGTCATCAGTCTTCTTGAACGTGAGCGAATCAACTGCGGGGGTCCGGATGCCAAGCCTGGCGAGGTCGCCGAGTAAGAGCCAGGCGAGGAAGGCCATGATCTTGTCAACGAGAGAGAGCGGGAGCCACCGCATGAGCAGCATGGTGAGATATATTGTGGCGATGCCGACCACGTTTCGGACGACCATGAACGGGATCACGCCACCGTTGCACAGGTCGACGGACACCTCCATGCCGGACTGGCCGCAGCCCACCACGAGCACGCGTTTGCCGATGTAGGACATGCCGGACCTGTAGTCACTGGAATGCCGCAGAAACCAGCTAGGCCCGGGATGTCCGGGACGACTGGCTCAGCGTTGGCGCCGGTGGCCACAACCAGCCAGCGGCTAATGTACTCAAACTCGGCGGCATCTTCCGTTTCCGCGACCCGTGCCCGAATGCGCCACAGGCCACCAACCTTGTCGAAGCGCGCTGACTGGACGGTGTGGTTGAATTCCGGCGTGATGTCGAACGTGGCGGCGTATGTCTCGAGGTAGTCAATGAATTGGCGGCGGGTGACGTACTCCGGGTAGTCAGCCGGGAATGGCATGCGTGGGAGGTTGCAAAACTGCTTCGGGTGGTTGAGCTTGAGACTGTCGTAGGTGCGCTTCTGCCACAGCGAGGCGATGCAGTCCTCTCGCTCAAGCACGGCGAATGGCACGCCGCGCTCGCGGAGGCTGGCCGCAACAGCGAGCCCTGACGGGCCAGCGCCGATGATGCCCACACGCAACGTGGGGAAACAACAAGCCTACTCATTCTCTCCAAGGATTTCTGCATATATAGGAAGAGTATTGACAATAATACTGGTGGTTAAGATTATTATAACAATTAACATGCATGGATGAGGAGTTGAGGACCTATATAGCAAAGGATTTGCTTTATTTTCTCCATGTAAGTTATAAATTGTTTCTTCGTGGACACAAAGGCAATGTTATAGGTGAAAAGAAATTGCCCATATGAACGCTGTCACCAAAATTACCTTGAACATGGTTGAAGTTTTGGCAGTACTAACCTTATCTTGTTCATTGATAATGTTCGCCTCAATCTTGGCCGCAATGTTACCACCGATCTTATCCACTTCATCGACAAGGTGACCATCAAGCTTGTCTTGTTTATCCAGAATGTCACTGTAATTCTGATTTGGTTCGTTAATAATGCCACTGTCAATCTTATACAGTTCATGGATAATCTCGCTTATGCATGGCCTTTTCTCTTCATCCCTCTCCACACATCTTGATGCAATGTCCATGCATGTCTTCATTTCCTGCAATGTACCGGACGGCATCGTTTCATGCAACCTCTTTGCCCAGTTTTGGTGCAGCTGCAAAATTGAAAAGTAACGCCAACTCGTGATAAAAATCAACAAAAGTGGTCCGAACAATATATACCGGAGCTTTGCAGGTCTGCTTTGGCGATGCCCTGAGGCACATCACACAACCTAACATTTATGAAAAAAATATACCTTGAATAAATTTTCTTACCAGCTTATCAAATTCTTCAGAAGACATATCTGCAAATTTGGAGTAACCATCAGGCCCAGCTATTATTTTTATAATTATAACACCCAAACTGAATATGTCAAATTTTGGTGTGATTTTGCCTCTTTCTATGAATTCGGGAGGCATGTATCCACTGCATGGTACAAATACAATTACATCAACAGAAGAGTTAGTGAGTTAATCAAAACAACTTCACAACTTCCTATTTACTAGGAGCTTACAGTGTTCCTATAATTTGTGTCGTGATATGGGTCTGTGCGGAAGCAAAGAGTCTGGACAAACCAAAATCTGCAATTTTTGGTGTCATATCTTTGTCCAGCAGTATGTTTGCGGGTTTTAAATCCAAGTGGCAGATAGGATCTTCTGATCCTGTATGGAGGAAATTTAAACCCTCGCATACACCTTTTATTATTTTGTACCGTGTGTGCCAGTCAAGTCCGCATAATTCATCTGTAGAGAAAATAGAAAGTGTACCAAGACATTAGTCTGGTAATATTATTAGATGACATGCAAAATAAAAGTCTAAATAGAGGGCCATCATACCAAAAAGATGCTGGTCGAGATTTCCACCTTGCAAGTATTCATAACAGAGTAGTCTTTCTTGCACATGAGCAAAAACATATTTTCCTTTGTGCTCTACACGTTCATGTCCTAGATAGTAGCAGTAGCCAACTAACCGTATAATATTTTTATGTTTCGCTCTCATAAGATTGTTGAATTCGTTCGTAAATTGCTTCTCGTCAAGCCCAGGCATTTGATGAAGCTTCTTCATAGCAATCTCTTCACCGTTATCCAATTCACCCTGTTGAAAATTTCATTGTAATATATAGTATGATCATACCATTCAAATAATAGAAGATGTAGGTACAATCATACACTACCTTGTAAACTACTCCAGACCCACCACGGCCAATTATGCTCTCCTCAGAAAAATGATTTGTAATATGGTCTAACAGCTGGAGTGTGAACTCCGAGGTCATCCCCTCTATTTGTTGTAACTCTATACTCATGAAGTTCTGATGTCCCATTGATCTAACAAGAATTACTTCGGCATAAGGTAAGAACATTTATCTTTCAATTTAACATACTACTTCAGGAAAACCTACATTAATCTAAAACTAAAAAAGCATCCAGGTCAAAAAGAAGATAAAAGCATCAAAGGTCAAAAAGGAACAAGAGAAAAGCATCTAGACTTATCAGGTAATCACATTGGACATCAAATAAGACAATTATATTGCTGCGATTGAGTACACCCAATTAAATTAGTGTGTGTCGTCTTAGCCCCATATAAATTACTATTTATCACATCAGGCATATTTTTTCGTTAATCCATTTAAATTCAATAGAGTAATAGAAACATCAAATTTAGCCCAACATGGGCATTTGCATTACAGCTTTAACAATATACAATATTTATGATATAAATGATGTTTGCACTTAGTATCCCTCACTATCAGATGCCTTGAACATGGATAAATTGGCCGAAACCCAATAGGAGCATGTACTAGTTTGGAGACTAGGTGTAGCTAGACACTGCACATCTAAAATTACGACCACCCAAGCATGCGATAAATGATAAATTGCCCAGGAGAGCTACACCAGGTCAAGAGCATCTTTGATTGGCAAGATTTTTGAAACAAAAATTTATGAAAAGTCACTATTCAAAAAATTGTCCGATTTATCACTACTCATGGGGGTGGCCGATAAGAGCTATGTATATGTATATATATATTGTTGTCCTATTTTGTTTATCATTGTAGAAGTATTGAAACCGAAGTAATCAAGGTAACACGCTTTCCAATATTATTTTTGTGCTGAATATAGCATCCTTTTAAACCCTATAATGCTAGAAAAGCACAAAGATTCAGATCTTAAGGCTTGTGGGATTTCTGTCCATAGGATTTCTGTTGGAGTTTAATTTGGCTAAAGGAGCAAAGAATTGCTCAAAATGCTTCAGTTACAGAAAAAAAGATCAAAGTAAGCCAACAGATAGTAATCTTATACAATAGGCAAATCAAATGCCTCATTGATAGAATAAACACATGAAACAGATTAAACTTGAATGATTTTTGCTATTTTGCGGTGTGAGTTAATAACATTAGAAATTAACAAAGGTTTCATTAGTAGTACAAAAAGCAAACCATTATTAGTAACTGATTTTATCACACAAAGCTACAACTAGCTAGTAAGCTTTGTGCATATACATGTTAGTGACCGCCTTGTAGTATGCATGATTATAAAGAGTAGACAAGTATAAGTTCAAACTTAAATAACCATTCAGCTATTTGGGAACTTATTTGTTTTGAGAAATTATCGCGATGCTGAATTGATGTTTTCAGTGAAGGCCATGTAAAATAATCCAAATATGTATGAGACATATTTGACTCGCTTGTTACATTAGGACTTGGCGTGTGGTTGAATAGGAAAGGTGAGGTAATTTCCCTTGCTTCCTTCCTTGTCATGTTCTCGTGTATGTGAATTAGCATTGAGACTAGTGAAAAGCCCACGTATCCCAAGTTTATATTCCAGTCCCCGCACCAAAAAAAAAAGGTTATTCCAGACAGACTTGTGTGAATTAGGATTAAGACTAGTGGAAAGGCCATACTTTGTTCCAGGGATCAAGTATTCCAAGGTTATAGTCCAGACAAGCAAGGTGAAATTGTGAATTAGGAATATGTTGAAGACTAATCGAAACTCTAGCTTTGCCGCCCCCTCCCCTCTCTCCCATCCTCTTCCCTCGCCGTCCCCGGGGGCGGCGGTGAGGCCCTTCTTCCTCCTCGCGGGGGATCGACAGCACGAGTTGTGGTCGCCGTCAGGGATGCCGGATGCGGCGTTGACGTGGGGCGTGGCGGCGGTGTCACATGCGCTCAGGCGTACGGTGGGGCTGTGGTGGCTACGCGCGCGCAGGGGGTGTGTGGCGGCGTGCGTGCTGGCGGCCCTCGTCGACAACGGATGCACGGAGGGGATGCGGCGCGTGCGCTAGCGGCCCTCGTCGATGACAGATGCACGGAGGGGATGCGGCGCGCGCTTCACTAGAGGGGGCCTCTCGTGCGGCTACTATCATGCCATGTTGGTCCGTCTGTGTCCTGGGTGGGCCTCACCCAGATCTGGCGGGTGGCGGCGGCTGCCCCTCTGGCAGTGGCGGTCGGCAGTGCCCGGCTGAATAGTGGCTGCAACTACTGCGGGGTGGGCCCCGTCTGTCTCTCCCTTCTCTCCCATGCTCCCTCGGCTCGGCTATAATTTCAGGGGCTTCTTGGAGCCGTTGGATCTCAGATCCGATGGCTCCCGGGAGTTCTTGAACATTTTGCAACAATGTCATCCAAGAGTCTTACAATTGTGCGTAGGTTGTACCATGGTATCACCTGAAAATTGCCCGGAGAACACAGCTATGCAGATGACCCTTTTCAACCGATGCATGCACGATGCTTCATATCCAGCCTTCCATTCACAGAATAAAGTGCGACACATCCATCAGATTACCAATTGTTCATGAATCGTGAACGTAGTGTCGTGTGTATAGTAGTGTCGTTGTCCTTAGTTTCAGCTCCAACTAAAGGAATCCGGGTAATCAAAAAGTTTTATTCCAAAGTTTCAGAATTACAGCCAGCTCGCAAAATCTTAACAACACAAGGTGTAGCCAATATGTCGTGCTAAAAAAGTGCAAGAAAACTAAAAAGAGTCTAAGGACTCTTCTATTCTAGCGAGATGCTAGACGAATAAAGAGCACTTGCTGCTCCACCCACAGCGCTTCCTACCTCTCTTCCAAACCCTCTATGGTAGCGTGAATGTGCCCTTCTTTCTTTGCATGATCCATTGTTCTAACACTTCACAACTGGTTGTTTAGCACTCCGCGGTGCCCTTCAATCTCATTTTTCAGTTCCTCCGTTTCGGTAGCAAGGCTGCTGCGTAGTGGATTGCGATTGGTAGGGTTTGTACAAACAAGCCCTCCAGGCAGAATTCATTATGCAAACGATGAATTATGAGTGGCAACCGGCTCGAGATGTTAAATTCAGAACAATTGAACCAAATATTCTTACAATGCAATTTCAATGTTTGTGTGGCTGGAAAAGGGCAATGGAAGAGGGTCCTTGGATTTTCGGGGATTATGTTGTTCTTCTAAAGGAGTATGACGGATTCTCTGAAATTGGTACCTCTGGTATGGATAGCATCAATGTGTTCGTCAGAGTTAAGGATCTGTTCAATGAGCAAAAACCCTACGCGTCTTATAGCACGGGAAGTGACCATGATTGTGGTGCAAAGTCACTACTCCATGATGGTACGCCATTCAAAAGGCCATCAACAAAGTGTTACAGTGGTATGCACAAGTGCAAAAAAGGTGACCAAGGGCCGCATCACTCGAAGAGCTCGTAAGTTTTTGCATCTTTAGTGCTCTTGTGTCGGCCATTTTAGTATTTTTTTCTCAATGTTGCAACTTGTTGATTACGTCATTGGCTAGCACGCACATCATTGTGCGTTGTCCAAACGACAAAGGGAAAACCCTTCACATTGATGCATTGTTGAATGAAGCTCAATCGGCATAGCAACTGGATATACATGTGCCTATGAAGAAGTTTCGGCTCGAGGAGAGGAAGCTTGAGATGGAGCCCGCTTTTGAGGAGTGGAGAATATGAGGTCTTTGGCACAAACATCCGGTTCTTCTGCTTTTGGGATCGATGTATTTAAAAAGTTTGTTGAACATGCGGTGCTCTAGAATTTAAATGTATGGTTGAATTGTTATTCATCTAGATACATTTGTCAAAGTGAACCTGGACTAGAGGAAGAGATTTGGTTTTGTTTTATTCTCTCTTTTCAGTGAAAGGGGTGTGCATTTGGTTCTTGCGGTTGGATGCCCCCCTACCATTGCAGACACGTCTGGATATGTTCACGGACATTTGAAGCCATATGATTTGGTGATTCACGTTTGAGTTGCCCTTATATGTTTCCAAGTGGATAGTATGGACACTTTATGCCTCCAATGTTATCCCTCAATTGTCTCATGGACACGAGCGGACACCTCTAATCCCCTAGCCCAGAACCAAACCTAGTGGAGGGGGCGACAAGAGGAGTCCGGACGATCCACCCGACCCACTATCAGTTGGGTGACATCTTCTCACGCTAGATATTATTTGACGCTTAGAGTACAAAACGGTATGTGGCGCACATTGCACGGTTTCATAAGTAGGTCGGCCCATTTAGTCTCCCTTTTGCTCTTTTTTTCTTAAAAAAAGAAAACCAAGTTCATTTAAGATTTTTTTGGTTTTTCTCCAGCACTGGTTTTGCTCGCTTTTCTTTTTCTTATTTTTTTGTTTTCTATTTCAATTTTCTTTTTCTCTTTCAAATTCATGAAATTGTTTAAAATTTGAAACCATTTTGCAAATTCATAGTTTTTTTAAATGAAAAAATTCAATTTTTTCTGAACCTTTTCTAAAATTAGGGAATTTTTCATTTTGTGAACTTTTTTCAAATTATGAACTTTTCCAAGTTTTTTTAAATTCATGAACTTTTCTCAATTTTGTGATTTTTTTTCCAAATTTAATAAACGTTTTTAAAATTAATGATCTTTTTCAAAAAAATGAAATTTTTTAAAAATTGAAATTTTAAAATTCGTGAAACTTTTCATTTTTAGATACGGTTTGACTGTCCTAAATTCCAACATCGTATTCTAGGTAGTTATTTCTCTTCTTAATTATTTTGTGTAAGTTGTAGTAAGAATATGATTTCTGTTGAAAGCCTACGCTTAGCTCCAGATCAGAATCTGCAGTTCGCCTAAAGCTCACTACATCCGCGAAGCGAGATGTACACCCACCTTTTTAGGAAATTCAGAACCTTAAAAGGAAGCGGCATTTTGCACTGAGGTAGATTGATTGAAAACAAAACAGGGTTCAAATTGCCTCGAAACCATGGTGGAACGGACGTGAGCACCGTGGGTTGGTTGCATTGTCCTCCGGATTTTATTCACGTAGAATTTCAGGTCATTGTAATCCTGCACATGACGAATAAAACTCTCTGTTTTGCCCACAAAAAGAGAAGCAAGAAGAAAAAGGCAACTTCATGTCTCATTACTTGAACCTTAAAAACAAAAAGCAAAAAACAGAGGACCTTTCTAGAGTGGTTGCCAACAACCAAAGTATGGCATGAAAGTGAAAATCGCCTGAAAGAAGAGAGAGCAAGGGCGCCCTTACCTCGACCTCCTGTGGGATGGCACATCTGATGGCGGGAAACCAGGTAGGAGCGAATCCATTGGAGTTGAGGTGCCCTGCCCGATGGATCTGTGTCAAACTAACATGTTAAAACTTGGTGCTAGTATGTAACTATAGATAGGGTCGTTAATCTCATAGCAAATAGGACTAGTATTTAGGAGCACAGCCACTATATGCTTTAACAAGACTATAAATGGCACCCGCAAAAAAAAAAAAAACAAGACTATAAATGGGGTCGTTAATCTCATAACAAGACTAGAGAAAAAGAAGGGATGAGCAAACAACTGGGTGACCGTGCTAACCTGCAGATGAGCAGATCAACTGGGCGACGACGGCTGAAGCGGGAGGAGGAAGAAGCTCACAGCTTACAGTAGCAGCTAGCTAGATGGCTCCTTAACGGGGAGGATACATCAGCGTACAGCATACCTACTTAACAACGAGAGAACGCTTGCACGGGTGACCGTGCCCGCGGAGCAGCATCTTTTTTGCGCTCCCACGCGTGACGCCCCAGCACGCGCTTGGCTTTCTTTTTGTCCGTCACCAGCGTTGGAGAGATAAATATAACCAAAGATGCTTCAAACAACACTAAATGGTCGGTCGAGTACGTCCATCGAGCATTTTTCATTCTCTCTTTCCTCCTTGAAAAGCTTTCCTTTCAGTCTTTGCAAGTGGACTCGCATTGGCTGCTGCGCAGTTAAGCTTTGGTTTACTTAATCGTGTAGTTTAAGCCTGCTGCATCACGTGGTCGGTGCCTCGAGATCTGGGCAGTGCGGCTTCATCCATCTTCACCTAGAGAGAGGAGTAAAATGCATGTATGGTCTTTCAACTTGGTTGCGAAGTCCATAATCATCTTCAAACTCAGAAACTGCTTCAATAAGGTACGAGAACTTGAGAGTATCGCTTCAATATGGTCGTTAAACTTGACGAGCTGGTCCTGCGATATGTCCCACATATATTTTTTGTAATATACGCCGAGAGGATGGAGGGCGTTCGCCGGGGTGTGTGCAATGGAGACGGCGCTGCGAGGCGGGGCACTGGTGGTGGTTGTCCGGTCGTCGTGCGTCGCGCGGGAGGATGGACGACGCTCACCGGGGCGTGTGCGGCGGAGACGACGTTCGCCGGGGCGTGTGCGGCGGAGACGACTTCCGCCACGCGTCGAGGTGGAGAAGTGGCGTTGGTTGTCGGACAACATGAGGAGGCAGAGGAGGCCAAGCCAAAGAGGCACGGGCGTCGGCTAGCGAAGTGGCGGCCGCAGCAGAGGACGACGGAACGGCAAGGAGGCACGGGCGTCGGATATTCAAGGGGTGGCCGAAGGAGAGGACGACGGGAGACAGTCGACCATGTAAGCGGAGGTGTTTGCATCAGGTAGGAGCAGAGGCGATGACAGAGTGGATTGGGCTTCAGCAGTCGCGCTACTGGTGGAGGGAGAGCATGGCCAGAGGAGGCAGGGTGAGTACGCTGTGCACCAGCGCCGGCCGGGAGCACGCGCCACACTGTGAGCTGTCCGGCACCGCCAGTCATCTCCGGCCTGCACCATAGTAGGCTTCTGAATTTTCTGGCGGACATCGTCCTGCTCCCGTGTTTGATTTGAATCTCTAACAAACATCTTGCTCCCATGTCCTTCTCCAACAGATAAATCAATTGAGTCCCGACTCGGATTGGAGTACGCTGCTATATGAATGAAGTGTTCTTGGCCGGAATCTCCATTAGAAAATCCATCAAATCCCGGAACTCTTGGTCTAGAGAAGCATCATGTATCCTTTGAGTTCGCCGGAGGAAGAAGCGCTAAGTTTGTAGGAGGTAGAAGAACGTTTGTCGAGCCATCCAATATCGCCCACGGTGGCTACACCAGAGGTATGTGATTCCTCGACCACCCTCAAAAACAGCCCTGATGTCCCCCCTTCCCTTTCTTCTTGAGATTGGTTGTAGCTAACTGAGTGCCCTCAGTCAGTCTCTCAAGTGGCCTCCGCCAGCCGCATCTGGTACGCCGCCGCCACCTTGCACCACTCCTCGTCGACGCTGGTCTGCATGGCGGCCGCCAGCGCCGCCTGGTAGGCGGTCTCCTCCTCCTGGTCCTCCTCGCGCACGACGAGGGCCGGCGGGGGTGCCAACCAGCACGTGCTGGACGCCGCGCTGGCGCTGCTCTTCGTGCTCGAGGGCGAACCAGAACTCCTATTCGAGAGAGTCCAGTGCGTAGATGGGGTTGGCGCGCTGCTCCGGCGTCTGCATTTCCCGTCGACGCTGCACCTCCTCCGCATGCGGCCAAAATTTCCATCCTCACCAGCAGCACCTCCATCCTCAGCAACATCATCTACATCATCACCACCAGGAGCTTCTGCCATGTTCAAGTTGCAGCTCTGCTGGACTGCCTATTGAAACTTATTCTTCATAAGCATTGTGAGCATGTTAAATTCAACATCTCTATCTTCATTTGCCTTGGCCACAATGAATTCAGCAAAGTGAAATCAGAGTGGTCTATCATTTCTTCAATTGCATCTTGACCGTCCAGAAGCAATAAACTATCCTGTCCAATTCCTTCTTTTTTTACCTAGTACATGTAGTCATCTGACCCATAGCTTTCAGTTTTGGTCAGTGCTATCAAGTTGAGAAAAGTGATGTCTGAAACAGAGAACCTTCTTTCCATGTTATCTCTCCCCTGAAAATGTAGCCTCACCTCTCAAATGTCATCATCCAGACTGCATTACATAATGTGTTAATTCAAAACAAGTTGTAACTTGTACACAATTTATAAACATAACTGAAGAAGTGTCTTTTGCTACAAAATTCGGTCATGCCCACTGACTACAAAATTCAATACAAATCCTCTTCTTTGATTCCACCATGCTTTTCTGAATCACTACTGCCTCAATGCTGCATCACTACTGCATCCAACAACTATCTCAATAACTAACCTAGGTGCAAAATCCTACTACTGCCTCAGTTTTGCATCACTACTGCATCCAACTAACTAACTTAGATGAATCACTGTTGCATTAACCTAGGGTTTGGTCAAACCTAACTAATGATTTCCTAAACTGTGTACTAACCTACCACTAATGAATTAAACAAGGGTTTGGGAGAGAAGAAAATACTTACTCAACACCTCCAAATGCCGAGGCCCAGCGGTCGGAGTTGGCCGGATCTGTCGCCACAGCCCGAGCAAGACTCCGCGCCGCTCTGTACTCCAGGGAGAACTGCTGGTTCTCCGGCGATGGCGGTGTAGCCTATGGCGTCGCCGAAGGTGTCCGCTGCGGTGCCGGCGGCTACATTGCGAAGCTACCGCTGCTCTCAGCCAGTTGTCCACTTCTGAGTATTCTCTGCCACCATCTCCCGTTCCACCTCCCCCCGTCGATTGGCCGGCGTCGTCTAATTTTTCCACCGCTGCCGCCATTGCCTAGGTCTACGCAGCAGAGGGAGAGCGCGTGAGTTAGCGAGAGGGGGAGGGGGAAACAGCGTGAGCCGTCTGCGTCTGTTTGACCCTGGTCATAATGGGTGAGCCCTAACGGCCGTCAGCCCGCATGCCGTTAGCACCTGGCCGACAAAACTCTGAGGGGCGGGCCCTACTTGTCGTAAGCGCGCTTAAAAACTGACCATTCAGCGACTTTTTTTTTTGGAACAGGGAACCAAAAAATGATAGCTTTTTGAAATATCAACAAAAGTGGTATAGTTTTTTATTGACCTAGCCTGTAATGTGGTATCTTTTGCTATGTACTCTAGCGCAGAGACACCGGCCGAACCAACACTCAGTAGCCGCCGTCCACCTGCACGTCGCGGAACCCGTCGGCTCCGGCGTAGAACCCAGTGAAGTCCACGCTGGGTTCCGGCACGAAGACCTCCTCCTGCATGTTGATCATGTTATGCAACAGCGCGTCGACCCCACGCCATCGACGGACGACATCGTCTTGTCGCCCGACGCCAGCTGGACGACCTCCCCGTCGTCGAGAAGCAGCCGCGGCCACTTGGCCCCCGCGCCATCTTGCGGGCCGCCGTGGAAGTCGCCTACGAGGCGGCGCAGCGCGTCGGGATCTCCGGCGACCTTGAGGAGGAAGGCGAGCATCAGCCTGGGCCGGCGCTCGGTCTCCTGCACCCGGCGCCGCATGGCCGCCAGGCGCTCCTCCGTGGCCCTCTACTCCTGCTTCAGCCAGACAACCTCTGGATCCATGACCAGCAGTGTCGTCGTGCCTCTGCCTCCGTCGTCCTCTTCGCCGTCGTCCTTGAGCTTGTGGCTCCGGCGGCGGACGACGTGGCGCAGGAGGAAGTAAAGGAGGCGTGGGCGAACTCCCACCGGTCCGGGTGGACCTTGCGGAAGCCGTAGGCGTTGAGCTGGCGGACGAAGCTGGCGAACTTGGCGTGGCCGAAGCGCGCGGGGAGGAGCGCGCGCGACAAGGCGGGGACGTCGGCGACGACGAAGCTGTTGTCGGTGCTCCCCCCACGCAACGGCGCCGTCCGTCGCCGGGTCGTCCACCATCCCGTACGTCTTGGCCATGAACGGCGCCACGGCCAAGCCGCCGCCGCCGCTCTCCACGGCGTCGCCATTGCCGCCAAACATCATCGTCACTCGCTTCTCCTCCTGTGTGTGATGCTGACATGATGTGGAACTATATACGGGTTGGACGATTGCATCAGTGGCCTTTCGGATGGGCAGATGGGCGGGACGGGGCGATCCTGTGCTTGTGGCGTATCCTCTGGTGCGTGAGGAACCGGGGACAGGCACGGCGTGCCACGTACGTACGTGGCTCTTCCGTCTAGGGTGACCAAAGATACGCCGGCTAAACTATGCCAACTTTGATCTCTTGCACCACATTAGCACCATCTTATTGATGTACTATAATAGGTACTACTAAAATATTTTGAACCGGCCAGCTCTCAGATCGCCTACCTACCTTCTCTATCGACCAATGGGATCCTCGCAGCTCATCACCAGGACATTAGTTAATGTGCTCCAAGAGACGGTGGTTACCTTCATTTTTTTTAAACGGAAGGAGTATGTTTTAGAAACACATTATAAGTATAGATGTGGATGCTTGCATACACACCCGTACACTCACTTTTATAGATGTGGATGTTTTATGAACGGTGGTTATCTTTTTTTTATGAACCAACAAGTCTTGAGATTGATGGAGTCACCACATACCCGACACTCCTCCTTCCGATAATGCAACAGTTGTGATGCGTTTGGTTGCCTGCATTAGGATCAGCCAGGCCCGCATGGGATGAATTTGGCCCGTTTGGTTGCCTGGATCGCATACAAATGTTGGCCCGCACGAAACTTAAAGCACTCCCCGCCCGCTAGTAACGGTCGAATCGGTCGTTTCCAGCCAGCCAGGCTGGGTTGAGCCAACTTTAGCGCATGCGGTGGGTCTTGTTGCATGAGGGAATACAGGAGGGATGCGAGCTCTGTACCTGGTTTCTTCTCCTACCTCCACTAAAATCCTCCCTAATCCCCTTTCTTCATCCCTTCTGATCTACACAACGGTACTTCGATTCGACATAAAGTCTATACGATGACACATCGATGTCACGGTTCCATTTAGGCGATTGATTCGTGGTTTCGTCAACCGTAGAGGCGAGTCCCTTCTCTGCTGCTGCTGCTGCCAATTTCAGCCAGATCCTTCTCTGCTGCCGCCAACTCCGGTCTGACCCAGTGCCTCACCGCCTCCCTTGCCAATTCCCCATTGTTGCCGGGCCACCAGCCGCTGGTCGAGGGCCCCCGCATCGACCAGTTCATCGATTTACAAGCGCCCCCGCTGGGTCGGGCTGCTGCCTGCTGCTGCTCGCGCTCCGGATGGAGGTTGCCAGGCAGCTGCTGCTCGGGAGCCCCCTCGAGTTGTTGTTGCTGCTCTCCGGGACGGAGGCAGCCGAGCTACTACTGCAGGCGGGAGCCCCCGCGAGTTGTTGTTGCTGTTGTGCTTCGGGATGGCGGCACGGCAAACTAGTTGCTTGTGTCCTCGTCATCGTTTATCACAATCGCCATGGCACTGTGTCTTATGGGCAGCTGTTAAGTTTTAAGCATATCCCGTGTAAGCAACCAAACAACATGCACTCATCTGACCACATACAATGTGAGCAACCAAACGCGATGCATAGAAGCATCGTTACGATGCAGTGACGAAAGTATATGTAGACAACCAATCAACATACAAATGTAGGTTTTTGCCCGCATATGCTCAACCAAACCCAACTAAAACAAGTATGCAAATGGGCAAAAAACAATGCAGGTAACCAAACACATCGTCAACTGATTTGTTTCTTTAGTCGTCGTTATCTTGACTTGCCGCTTGCACTGGCTGGCCTCCTTTTACTCTCCCCGTTTCAAAACAAATGACTCAACTTTGTATTGATTTTAGCAACTAAAACAAACGATTTTACGTGCGGACAAGGGCCGGTGTACGTACGTGTTGCTTCTTTTGGTAGTCCAATAATAACATAAAAAGGAGCAGTTCAATCTCTTTCCCGATTGTTCCAACATTACTGATTCGGCCTTCTCGCCTGAGTGCAGAATGCATGACACCGACGTGCGACCCGGCCGGCCATGTATGGCTACGGGTCAGGTCTCAGGTATTGTCAACTTCTGCTGGCGGCCGGGATGACATCCAGCAACACGCGTGGTCATATGCATTGGTGAAGTTTTCACTTGCTTGCTTGAGGACATAGCCACACGTTTCCTTCAATCTCAGAATACAAGACGTTTTTATAAGGCTAGGTAGTATATATTGTTATGAGAACCGACATCAGCAAACCATTGTTAAGAAACGTGATTAATGGTTATTACAAAGCTTGAACGGCCAGGGCAGTGTTCGGGAAATAATCTGCTCGGAGGTGCCGATCAAAGAACGAGCGGTGGTTCCGATCGAACACAAAAATGCAGCACCTTTTCCGCAAAGATATAAATTCGAAGTGTTGATATATATAGAAAAAAACTGATCTCTTGGTAGTACCGCGCGCACAAAACAGAGCAGCTACTAGGATAAGAAATCTTGCAGAAAAGTGCCAAGCCATAGTTTAGAAGTTTCGGGCGAAAAGAAGCGGAGATATCGAACTTACATCGTGGTCTGCAGAGAAGCAAACCGAGACGGCTTGGAAATGCGTGTAAATTGTTGTGCTTGGAAGTGTCGATATTTTTTTTTGGAAAAAGAAGGTTAAGACCCCCGTCCTCTCTGCATCAATCGATGCATACAGTCATCTTTATTTATTATTCAACAAAAGTCTAACAAGAACATACCAGGGCCATTGCGCTTAAGCACCTCTACACAACAGGGAAGGCGGCCACGGATCCATTGCCAAAGGAAGATCCTAATCTTCAGCGGGAGCCAAATCCCAAATATGAGTTAGAGGCTCCGGTCCAGGGGCGACTTAGTCGAGAAGCGGACGGAGGGCTCGCGATGCCAAGTGGTCGGATTTGCGGAGTCCGGCTGTAGATGCTCTTAGACCCCGCAAAAAGAATCCGAGCTACTATTATGGTTTTTTCTTTCAACTTTTCTCTAGTAAATATAAAGGCTGAAGAACTTTTTTCTTCGCGGTGTAAAGGCCGAGAGCCATTTCCAGGTGGCCCTTCAACCGGTGGGGCCACCGAAAGGATGGATCGTCGATTCCCGTCACAGCAGAAAAGCTGCGATTTTTCCTCTGTCCGTCGACTAGCCTAGACAGCTACTGCATCTCGCTTTTTCTCCCCCCTCTGTCCATCTCGCGCGGCGGGCGACGGCGGCGGCCAGATCGTGGAGCTCCGGCGACGGCAGGACGCAGGTGCGTGCGCCCGCCCTCGGCCCATTTCCCCCGCTCCCCTTCCCTCTCTCGCCTCCGCTGCGACGGCGGCTTAGGGCCCGGCGCGGCGCGGCGCGCGGGCTGGGCGAGGCTCGGGGCGGCGGCCGGCGCCGGCCTGATGCGCTCGGGGCTCTTCTCTGATTGCAACAGCTTGGGACTGATCTATCTCTCTCCCTCGTGTGATTGATTGCAGGCAGCGGCCGAGCAGCTCAGCAGGAGCAAGCAGCACACAAGTCTGCGATTTTCCCCCTTCAGTCGGAGGTATATAGATTCTAGTTTCCACCTGCAGTCAGACTTATATTACATACGAAGTGTGTATTTGTGCTTGTATCTGTGTGCTGTTCGTGTGTTTGGGAGCGACAAGACGATCAAATTTCGTTCAGTTTTCGAAATGATTATTGTTCATATTCATGTTGGATTGCACACTGTCCTCGATCTAGGGATTAGTTCAGCCCCGCTGACCCCGGCGATTTCTCGATGTGCCGGCACACCATCTAGATCTGCACTCCGTCGGCGCAGAGCCAATCCCATAATACATATTGCTAGCTACCTGGGGTAGCTGATTCCTGTGGGTTCAGTAGCCCTCTTGGATTGGTACCTGAACATTTTTATGAGCTTATATCCTTACCACATTTTACTAGTAGGTACTTAGTTTTGACCTTGTGACAGGCCCTTATCCCATTTTATTATTTTCTGCAAACTCAAGGCAGGGCCTGTGTCTGCAAAACTGACACTATTTCGTAGAATTTAGTTGAATTTGACGAATTTGGCATTTGGTATGCCCATACATGTCCGAGTTGTCTGACCAGTCAGCTGTCCTCTCATGTCGTCATGACAAATGGATCTAG
The DNA here is from genome assembly GCF_018294505.1 of Triticum aestivum. NCBI lineage: Eukaryota > Viridiplantae > Streptophyta > Magnoliopsida > Poales > Poaceae > Triticum > Triticum aestivum. The sequence goes on along the minus strand of NW_025226295.1, from coordinate 45,676 downwards.
CTTTTCAGTTTGTGGAAAATAATAAAATGGAGTAAAGTAGTCACAGTGTCACAATAAGGGGTAAAAAGTGGAATTACTCATAAGCTAGATACATTGTTGTGCTCTGGTTTTTGTTGCTCATCTGGTTCCCTTCCATATTTGTCTATTTTAATCTTCTGTATTGCCTGCTTGTATCTCATATCAGCATCTTGTTTTTAATGCGATTTTCATGTGTAGGTAACACACAAGGAATTATGAGTGCCGAGAACACTAGAAATGATGTTCTTGTCCAAGAAAATTCCCTGTCTCCAGCAGATAGGATGAATGCAGTAGGAACCAACATGGAAAGTCTTACAAGAGTAGAACTCGACCTTGCATTTGCCTCTGAGAAGTTGCTAAATTTGGAGATGCTGGTGATGGAAATAGCTCGCCGAGCTACTGATTTTGAGCCTCTTACCTTGGAAAGTGGATCTGTTTCTTCTGAGACTGCTGAGGATGCCTTCGAGTTGGACACCTTGTATGGTATTCTTGATGCAGAAGTCCAAGAGTTAGATGACATGATCAGTTCTCTTCAGATTGATGCTAAAAATGTTGAGGACAAGGTTTATGACGAAGAATCTGGAGGCAAGGTTAAAGCTAAGCTGGATGCTGCTATGGCTTCTTTGAAACAGATGCAGGATCTAATTGCCGATATCAGAAAGGAGTCTGCAAAGTTCGAGAAACCCATTGAGTTTTCCAGCGACCAAGCAGGTAAATGCTCACTTATCTCTGTTCTCTCCCTATTACGCATCAACTGGATCCCTTTCTAACCTCTCTTGTACAGGCATTGCTGAGCATGGTGTGTGTGAAAATGGTCATATGTCATCCGTCACTAGCATGCATACAGAAGATGAACGAAGAAATGTTCTGCAGATGTTAGAGCAATCGATAGCAAGTGAGCTAGATCTTGAAAAGAAGCTCTCTGATTCAAGATATGCTGTAGAAGAACTTAAAATGAAGCTTCGTCTTCAAACACAAGAAGCATCTTTTCTGGAGGAATTAACAGAAACAAATTCGGGGAGATTGTTTGAAGCAGAAAATGCTTCTGAGGTACTCCTGGGAACTTCCAGGGAACTTATAAATGAACTTAATACCATACAGGTCCGTTTAAGTGCATCAAGATCTAGAGAAGATGATCTCAATTCGAAGTTAGAACGCAGCTTGATGGAACTGTCTTCTCTGAAATTAAACCAAGAGAAGATGCAAGAAGAGAGCAAAAAGGTTGAAACTGAAGAAGCTGTGCAGAACCAGGCACGATCAAACCCTGAATTGTTATCCTTGCAGCATCAGGTTGAAGAGCTAGAAAAACATTTCGGGGAATCTAATTCACAGTTGTTGTTGGAAAAGGTATCATCAGAAGTAAGTCAGGAGAAAGAGAATGTGATGCTCAGTGAGCTAAGCACGCTGGAAAGTACCATTAAGAATCTCAAAGCTGATGTCCTAAGAGCTGAAAACAGAGCGCAAAATGCTGAAGTAAGGTGCATGCAGCTAACAAAAGATAATGTAGAGCTCAGTGGGGAGTTAAGCTCTCTTAAAAGCCAGGGTTCGGATAAGGCCCGTCTTTTGGAGAGGGAATTGTCGGAGTCAAATGCCCAGCTGGAGCATGCAAAGGCATCAGTTGCTGCCTTTGCTGAACAGCAGGGTATGCTGAAATCTACAGTATCTGACATGGAACATATGATTGAAGATTTGAAAGGAAAGGTTTCAAAATCCGAAACCAGAGCCCAAAACGCTGAATCAAAGTGTGCATTATTAGGAGACACCAATTTAGAGCTTAGTGAAGAGCTATCGTTTCTGAGAGGCCGAGTTGAACGCCTAGAGAGCTCGTTACATGAAGCTAACCATGTGAAAGTAGCAACCATCAAGGACATTGGTGTCAGAACTAAAGTTATTACTGAATTGGTCACGAAACTTGCAATGGAAAGAGAACGACTTCATCTCCAGGTTGGTATATGCATGATTGCATACACACCATCAATGTTTGCCTTTATTAGCTCTTGTTATTACTTTCTCATTCTGTTATGTTCATATGCTGGTTTGGCTCTTCGTGGTGGCTGCAGATTTCTACGTTAACAAAGAAGAACAAGGTATTGGCTCACAAGTGCAAAGGAACCAGTGTCAAGGATGGCACAAAGTTGTACAAAAATGCTACTGGTAAAGATGCCGAACTTCAGTTCACTACATCGGCCGAGGAAATAGTTTCAGATTCTTCATCAGCACAGAATGTGGTGAGATCTCTCTCTAATTTATCTGCGCCTCTTCTTTGAAGTAAAGCGCATGAGCCTCCACATCCCATTGCATATGATGAGGTGCTACAGCGGACATACTCCAGCCCCTATAGATGCTACTAAGTTGACAGGAAAACTTCAAATTTGACATTTATAATAGAATTCATATAACTAAGCACCAGCAGCCAAGTTTAGCTTTGTTGGCAGTCTGCCCTTAGCGCGGAAGCCATCGATCAATTTTTTTTTATCAAGGCCTGGCCATTTTCCTAGCAAAAATATTCGCACTTACACGGCGCTAACATTTTGGCGAACCTGCAGCGATACCTGCACACCTTGATCTTTTTTGGCAAGTTGTTCATTCATACATACCCGCATAAGCGCATAAGCGTTAGAATGATTGTACTGATCTGTAAACGTTATTGATCCATGATATGTTCTGCTCTCAGGCGGAGAAAGCCGCGGATCTTATCGACGGCAAGGTGGAAGCGGAGGGAAGCACCGGAGGAGAGGAGGAGGAGGAGGACTCCGCCGACGAGGGCGCGCTGCGGACCATAAAGCCGTCGGCCGCGCTCGGCTGGAAGTACGTCGCCGCGGCGCTCCTCGCGGTGGTGGCCGCCGTCGTCGTGTGCCACCTGCTGCTTGAGAACGGCTGGGAAGGGCGCATGGCCTAACGACGTTTCCTTTGGTTTCGCCGCCGTCTGTCTGTGTTTGCGGAATAATGGCGCAGTTTCAGGTGCTGTGTGTGCGTCTCTTCATGTCGTTTCATTTCTTGTGCTGGACTGAATCGGCGCTGAATGTATGCTGATGCTCTCATCCGGCCCGAGACCTTTTGGGACGCCTCCTTTCCTTGCTTGCGGAGGAAAATGGCGGGCTGATATTGAGTGGGAAATTTTGTATTACTAATATATATGGGCTCCGTTAACATCCTTCCTTGTGCTTGTGTATGGTGTCTGAAGAAGAGTTCTTCTGCTAGCCCTCATTGATTCTAGGCCTGACACTGAGCGCCTCCGCGACGTGCATCCTCAGCTGCGGCGCCATGGCTCGGGCTGCGGCATAGAAAAAAAAAACCTGCTTACTTTGAAGAATACGCTCCAATGAATAACGCACCATGGTGTTGTGATGGATCCTCCCCAACCAACCAACATCGGTGGCATCTTTGCGACATTAGGTTGGTAAAAATCTCAAGAGCAGTGGGGATGACTGTGGAGATTGGAGATCGACGTGCTGCTAATGCTGAATCATGGCCATAGAGGAAGGGTATAGCCTTTTTTCCCTTCCTTTTTCTGGTGAGCTGGCCAGAGATATATATAGAGAGAGAGAGAGACGGGACGGGGACGGCAAGCAGAGTCAACCCTGACCCTGAGAAACGGAAAGGCGACGAGCGGTGTCGTCCTCGGCACTCGAACTCACTCAATTCGTTCGCCGGCCGCGCTTACTTCGTGTGCTCCTCTTCTCCCTCGTCCCGCCGTCGCCGCCGCAGAGGAAGCGTCGGAGAGACCGCCGGAGGGAGGAGCGGCATGGCCGGCCCTGACCTCCTCCGCCCAGATCCAGGTACAGCTCAGCTCACCGCTCTCTCTCCAAGAAATTGCTTGGGGGCGGGGGCAGAGCCGATCCGGCCGGCCAGCCTCCTGCTGCCAATTTGTAATTTCGCCGCACCTTGCTGAGTCGTTTGTGGTTGTAGGTCTGGCCATCGTGGTCATGGGGGTCAGCGGCTGCGGCAAATCGTAAGATTTCATTTCATTTCAGCAATCATCCCCTCTTACTCTTACTGCTTGCTCTCACAATACTGAACAAGAGAACATGCCAACATGGGGAGCAGCCGAGCAGTAGCTGCCCTCTGCTCAGCTCTGATGCCAATTTTCTGTTCTGCCGCAGGACCGTGGCGGCGATGCTCGCGGAGGCGCTGGGCTGCGGCTTCGTCGAGGCGGACGACTACCACTCCCAGACAAACAAAGGTACTACCTGCAGACTGCAGTGCATCTCTGAAAGCTTCTTCAGCTGAAACCAAACTCTCAACTTGTCTGCTCCTCCCCTGTCGGTGACGAAACAGATAAGATGAGCAGGGGCGTCCCGCTCACCGACGAGGACCGCCTCCCGTGGCTGGAGTCGCTGCGCGACGCCATCCGGGACCGGCTGGGCCGCGGCGAGGACGTCGCCGTCAGCTGCTCGGCGCTGCGGCTAGGGTACAGGGAGGTGCTCCGAGAAGGTGATCGGAACTACAAGCCAGGGAGCTACGGGTCCTGCAGGGTGAAGTTCGTGTGCCTGGAGGCGTCGGCGGAGGTGATCGCCGAGCGAGTGGAGCGGAGGGCGGCGGAAGGGGACCACTTCATGCCGGCGAGCCTGGTGCGGAGCCAGCTGGACCTGCTCGAGATCGACGCGGCGGAGGGGATCACCGTAGTCGACGCCACCGTGCCCGCCCACGCCATCGTCGAAGCCACCATCACCCAGTTCAGGGAGGAGCTGGCCTCGACGGCGCGCTGACAACCGAGAGTTCCTGCTGGTTCTTGTTTCTGAATCCAGCTTCATTTCCGTCAGTGTGCTGGACTGGACAGACATTATGCAGTCCACTGTCCACATACAGCTTGTAAAAAGAGGCTTGCAGACAAGCAAGATGCCATCAACCTCAACATTACCCAGTTCATTCAAATTCAAACATTCATACTCATGATGAAACAGGCATGTCGCCACCCTTCTCAAACCTAGCTAATAATAACGGTGACCAAACTGCTATTGTTCTAACCTGCAGGGCTATACAAACCAAACTCACCAACATAGCGTTCGTACAGGCTTTGGTGCGACATCGCTAGGAGCTACAGAATGGCCCGGAAGTAAAGATCTATATTTGGGAAGTCATATCATCAGGGTTCCGAAAAATGTTCATGTTTTTTCGGCATTGTACCGAGAAGGTTTTATAAGGTTCCGGAGTGGGGCTCACCTGCATGGGGTGCCCACATGTATATGGGTAGTGGGGCAAGGTCCGGCACTCCTGGTCTAGGCGCACCCAGATCCTCCCCTAAATGGAATATAATCATTGCTTTCTTTTAGGCGAATTTACACCAACTATCAAGGAATTCCTAAAGTTTTGGATGGAACGAGAATTGCTATTCTTTCTACTTCTAGAGCGACTAGAGGGACAATTACATATTGAGAGACTTGACTATAAACAGAATTGGGGGAGAAGTCTTATCTTATACTCCCTCCATTCCTTCATGTAAGGTCTATTATTTTTGGCATTGTGACCAAGGCACATAATTATACACAATTTAGGACGAAATTGAACTTGGCTAAATCATTGATTACAGTGGCAAGTAAATCATTTAAGCTAGGAAAGGAAGAGATGCATGCAATTGGGAATATATGGTAATCGCCCCGCCTATAGTGCTTGAATTCAAAAATTGATATAAATAATTTGGCAAGTTAGACAAATTCAATATGAACACCGAACAAATTTAGTGGTAAAATTGAGTAGTCTGTCACAACTAGTAGCGAAAATAATAATAATAAACCCTATTTTTTCTAATTCATGAGTGATTTTGTATGAGACTACATATTTAGTTTTAAAGCACACCATGTACACCAAGATTTATACATCAGGTGGATGTATTAAGATGTTTTTTTTCGAAAAAGAAAATAACCTCGGTCCTCTGCACCGATTGGTGCGCACATCAGAAAACAGAGGACAATCATGGTGGTTTTATTAGTGTCCAATAGCCTATCTGTGTGATACTTCCAATGGTAGAATATGACGTGTAATAAAGCATAAATAAGTTTGTCTAGTAGTTAATTAATTTGGTACTCGTTTAGTTGGATAAGTGATGATTGGGGAGGACTATTAGAATGTCGTCGTAACTAGCTCTCACATGTTTAAGTTTGGCAAATCACTCTCATTGTAGATAAGTCTTGGATGTCAAGGTAACTAAGCTGCATATTTTAAGAAGTCTACTAGACCGCTGCCCCTAGAGGGTCATAAACTCGCTTCAGTAAACCCTAATCCATCACTATATACTATAGGTTGAGTTCAGATGGTTCCATCTTCATGGTTTGCTAGAAACAATCCATTTAAGGTTGCTCACATTTTGATGCCACGTGTGCTGCAAATGCCAAGAACGATGCCACCGCAGTAGAATTAAACGACATCAATTATTCGAGTGTGATGTTTGGTGAAGCAATGATGATGTCCTCGCTACACACAAAGTTGTCACTAGGTGGCCTCCTATAAATAACTAGCTTATTGGCCATGTAGAGAGATCACATTTAGTTGGTAGGGAAATGGGAGGAGAATGACAAAGCTGAATGCCACTGACGATCCCATAGCGTGGTGTAGCAGTGGAATGGGATGCATTGGAAATTTGCGTTGAGGGCACACACAAAATCAAAGTCTGCCAGTGAACACTGAGACTAGTAGTCAGTGAGCAATTAGTGGCTCTTATTACTTTCCAATCAAACACGTGACGTATTTTACGTATGTTAGGGTTAGGCAACCCCGTGGTCATCACTGCTGCCTGAGAAGGGCTGGGAAGGGAGCATGGCCTGACGCTTCCTTTGGTTTCACACAGTTTTGGGTGCTATATGTGCTGGACTCGGCTACCACGCCAACCAGCGGCTTTTGGTTGTACTGAATTGGCGTGCAGCGGGCGTACGACGAAGACGTCGCTGGCCGTGCTGGGACCGATGTGGGCCAGCGCCGGCCGCTCCATGTACGCGGCGGTGTTGACCTCGAGCACGTGTGCCGACTTGCAGCTACCAGCGATCGCCACGGCGGGGTCTGCGTCGCCGTGTTTCAACGCAGTGGAGTCCGCGAGGAAGGTCTCGCCGCCGGAGGAAGCCCTCCATTCTCGGAACGCTGCAGACCGGCTTGTCCCGCCGGGAAGGGGCTAGTGGGGTCTCGGCGAGGCCAACTGACGACCATTTTCTTGGGGATAACATGCTTCGATATTTTGACACCAGATACCAAGAAATAAAGTATAAAGGGACGCGGCTGTTCTGAATCCGAGCTCACGTGAGCTCGGATGAACAGTAAAAGAATCTTAACTTTTTTGTATGAAACATTGATAAATGTTTTTGAAAACGTGCAATATTTTATCACCAGATGACATTTGTGAAAAATGTGGTAAAAATAAGAGTGAATTCCACTTTTTACCCCATATTTATACATTTGTGACACTAATTACCCCTTCGAGTGAATACCCCTTTTGAAATCTTTGGACCCTTGTTTTTTGATGCGTGTCCATCAGGTAAGGTGTGAGGTGACACCCTGTATCCAAAAACATGTGGACGGCCACAAGGAGTGGAACATATAGACAAGAGAAGCTTGGACAAGATCGCCAATGATGCCCTCCGATCCTTACAGTTTTTTCTACAAATCAATGACGCAACATGCCGATCCTATCGACCATAAACAGACAAAATGTAAAACTGGGGTAAAACCGTGTTAAAAGTCTCCAAAATCTGACATTTCGATAAAAGTTCCGCTAAATAGGGTAATATGTGTCACAAATGTACAACTACAAGGTAAAAAATGGAATTCACTCTAAAAATAACAAAGTTGATGCTCCAAAATGTTATCTTGAAACGCATTTTGAAGCATCGATTCTTTTTTGCCACATCTTCCACGAATGTCATATATATGGTGATAAAAATTTGCAAAGTGTCAAAATATTTGTCAATGCTCCAAACAAAAAAAAAATTGGATTTTTTTTTACTGTTTACCCGAGCTCAGGTGAGCTTGGGATTAGAACAACACTTTCGAATATAAAAGGTTACTTTGAACACTCCAATGGACAACGCATAATGTGATGGATAGGAGGTTAGTAAAAATCTCAAGAGTACTACCACTATCATTTGGAGATCAACGTGCTGCTAATGCTGAATCATGGTCACAGTATATATATATACCTTTTTCTTCCTTTTTCTGGTGAGCCAGAGATAGAAACGGGGACGGGGATGGAAAGCAGAGTCAAGCCTGGCCCTGAGAAACGGAAAGGCGACGGTGTCGTCCTCCTCACTCGCTCAATCATTGTGTACTCCTGCTCGCTCTCGCCCTGCCGTCGCCGCAGAGGAAGACGGAGAGGCCGCCGGAGGGAGGAGCGCCATGGCCGGCTCCGATCCCCTCCGTCCAGATCCAGGTACAGGTCAGCTCCCCACTCTCTCTCCAAGAAGAAGAAATTGTTCGGGGCAGAGCCGATCCGGTCAGCCTCCAGCTGCTAATTTCACTACTTTAATCGCCGTTTGCGGCTGCAGGGGTGGCCATCGTGATCATGGGGGTTAGCGACTGCGGCAAATCGTAAGATTTAATAACCCAGCAGCTTAGCTCTGCTCTCCTCCCCTCTCCTCTCCTCACGAGAGAGACTGATCGAAATTTCCCCGCCGCAGGACGGTGGCGGCGATGCTCGCCGACGCGCTGGGCTGCGGCTTCGTCGAGGCGGACCACCACCACTCCCACGCCAACAAAGGTAGTACCCGCAGTGCCATCTCTGAAACTCTGAACTTTTCTGCTCCTTCCATGTCCATGTCAACGGCAAAACAGAGAAGATGAGCAAGGGAGTACCGCTGACCGACGCGGACCGGGCGCCATGGCTGGAGTCCCTACGCGATGCTATCAGGGAGCGGCTGGGCCGCGGCGAGGACGTCGCCGTCAGCTGCTCGGCGCTGAGGCTGAACTACAGGGAGGTCCTCCGAGAAGGAGATCAGAACTACAAGCCAGGGAGCTACGGGACCTGCAGGGTGAAGTTCGTGTGCCTGGAGGCGTCGGCGGAGGTGATCGCCGGGAGGGTGGAAAAGAGGGCGGCGGAAGGGGGCCACTTCATGCCGGCGAGTCTGGTGCAGAGCCAGCTCGACCTGCTGGAGATCGACACGGCCGAGGGGATCACCGTCGTCGACGCCACGGTGCCCGCATACGCCATCGTCGAAGCCACCGTCGCGCAGTTCAGGGAGGAGCTGGCCTCAACGGCGCGCTCACAACCCAGAGTTTCTGCTGCTTCTTGTTTCTGAATCCAGCTTCATTTCGTCAGTGTACTGGACTGCACTGGGCAGACAGTATTCAGTCCACATACAGCTTGTAAAAAGGCTTGCAGACAAGCAAGACGCCATCAACCTCAACATTACCCAGTTCATTTAAAATTCAAATATCCATACCGACGAAACAGGCATGCCGCCGCCTTTCTCAAGTCTCAAACAAAGAAAAAGAGAAGACTGATGAACCTAGCTAATAATAACGGTAACCAAGCTGCTGCTATTGTTCTAACCTGCAGGGCTATACAAACCAAACTCGCCAACATAGCGTTCATGTGGGCCGTCGAAACGGCTTAGGTACTACGACTGCGATCACGGGAACTGCTGCCGGTTGCAAGTGTCCTCATGGGCGACCCTCGAAATGGCTGGCTTGAATATGGCTGTGATCACTCATGGGAACTGTTGCCGGTTGTAGGTGTCCTCATGGACGAACACCGGCTCGCTGCTCTGCTGCGGGATCACGGGCTGGCCCATGGAGATGCCCTGGTTCTGCTGCGGGCCCCAGCTCGGCGGGCCTTTCGACGACGTCAGGGCCACGTAGTAGACTATGGCCAGGGCCACGCTCGCGAGGGAGAGCACCGCCCCTCCGGAGAAGACCCCCGGCTTGACGACGTAGCAGAAGCTGCCGAAGTACATGTTCTCCTGGCCCCTTTGGTCGTTCAGCGCGGCTCCGGTCAGCAGGAGAAGGAACGCGATTATGAAAGTGACCCTGCAGAATGTCACAATCCCCAGAAAGATGTTATGATAAATAGTTGATCGAGTCATCATGACTAGTAACAAGGAGTTTGCACACTGATGAAATGTACCATTCAAGTCGTTTTCATTTTATAAGCAGCAGAATTGCAGGGCTGAATGCTACATAAGAATATGTGACAACTCACAAGCATCAATAGGACAACAAAATGTTCCGAGGAACAGGCAGAATAGTGTGTTTAGAGGACCACATGGTATGTGTGGCAAGCAACTTCTGAGTTAATGTACCGGTTTTCATAAAAGGGAGCTGATCTAGGCATCAAACATGTGGAATATTTCTAATGAATGTATTCCTAACATGAATGAAATAAAGGAATAGCAAAATGACACTCAAGAACTCATGATGATAATCAACATGAACAGAGCAACTAGGCTGGTAAGAAGGAACTGATGTCCAACACGTTGTGCATATTTAAGGTTCTTTGTCATTTTAACACTGTTTCAACATGTAAGTCTTAATGTGGTTCAACATAATATAACAGTGTTCAGAATTTCTAAATTGTTAAGCTGAACCTCAGCGTTCCGTTGAATTCTTCAAAATATGGGAGGAATGAACAAAACAGAAGGTAAACCTGTCAGGCAGAGTATTACCAAGATACGATGAATGAGATCAGAGCCACACTCCAGTTAGTGTCTGAAGGAACCGGATGCCTCTTACAACAGATGCAACCAGCAACTGTATTGATAATAGCCTGTGCGACCATAAGGGCGACGGCAGACATCAACCCAAGGCCTAACGCTGGGCTTCTTGGGTATATGCATTCCCCTGGAGAAGAATCAGTTTGCACATCCGAAACCTGCATGAATCAAGCAGTGCATTAATACTTGGGCATAGTAGTAAGGTGTTGCTTCAATAATACTGCGAGCCTACGACGTCGTTGCAACAAACTCTCCCTAGATCACCAGCACTGAATCAGTTGATTCTTAGTGCCAAGTGTGCTCACTGCCTACTGTTTGCTGGTACAAATTCTTCTTACAAAAGTAACTTCGAAACAAGAGAGTGTTATTGTGTATACTCTTCACAGGAACAGGGCAAATTGGCTTCCCTGATACTACTTAAAATATATGGCATCCTATATCTCTATGTGATAGACATGGCTACATAGAAACGTGCTCAAGCCTCGAAGGGGCATAAATCTGCGATGTGAGCATAAGCAGTAGGACTTGTGTGTTTCAAGTATTGACCAAAGTTAAACCTAGAGCAAGTGATTCCTACTCATGCTTCCCTATTTACCTCATTAAAAGTGAAAGATAAACAGATTCAAATGTATCAAGCAAGGCGATCACAATGTAATACTATAATTGGGGGAAACAGCCACACTTTGTGACAGCCCATCATCATATCGATATTTGCAGTCCCATATGCATCCGTAATATAAATGGATAAACAGATTCGCAACAAGTACAATAAAGGGATATATTATATATATCAAGAACTTACCGATCACGACAAAATGGACTGCCATGAATGGCGTTTACGCACCGCCACATCCATAACATAAATGGTTAAACAGATTCCCAACTAGTACACTCAAGAGATATATCAAGAACTTATCGATCGCAACAAAATAGATTGCCATGAATGGCGTTTACGCACCGCTGCACGTAGGATACGCAACGTACTAGACAGATACTATCGCATTGTGCATTTGTCGGTCAGCCCCATGGAAAGCGACAACTTGGACAACTCCTTACCGAATCAGCCAATCGTAGTATTTTGGCTACGAGGGATCGCCCAATCAAATAATAATGTACAGTCAAGGGATATACATAACAAGAATAGACTGACATGAATGTGGTATACGGACTGACGCACGTAGCATACATACATACTAGACATTCTAGCAGCAGTAGTTACTAGTGAGCTCCATGGAAAGGAAACAAGCTGGACATCACGAAATCATGCTATCTTAGTTAGGAGGGAGGGGTTGGGCCAACCAAATCAGGCCAAGCATCCACCCCACTCCAGTTTGCCTGGCAAATGATCTTCATCCAGGGCAAATCAGTCGGCCCTTGCAGCAGCAGCAGAACGCTTTGGTTGAAAGAAGGCCGCGGACACACCTACCACCGCTGGCCGTGGGTAAGGAAAATCCCCAAGCTCCGCTCCGAGATTGATGCTGCTAACATCACCACAGCAGCAAGTGGCTAAGCCCTCTGCCCTCTGCCTGCGCGCCTGCCGGCGTTTCTTGTTCGTGGGTGGTGGGGTGGTTGGGGGACGAGATCTAGCGGCAGCGCGTAACTTAACCGCAGCAACAAGCAAAGCAAAAGCGAAGCGGTTTCGTCCGGGTCGAGATGCGCTGGAGAAGAGACTGCTGGATTGGAGGGTTTGTACCTTGACGCGGGTGCCCTCGGCGGCGAAGCCTAGCGCGGCGGAGAGGACGCCGAGGAAGGCGACGAGCGCGCACACCACCACCGCCTTCCGCTCCATCCCCTTCCTTCCTCCTCCACCAACCTCCCACCAACCTTGTTGCGAGCCACGCCCGCCGGATCTACCACCCCCTGCCTCCCTCCTCCTCCCCGATCCGCCTCGGCCCGGCTCCCGTCTCCACCAGCACAGCACAGCACTCACCTGCAGCAGCAAGCAAGCAAGCGAGGCAACGGCGGAGGAGGACAAAAGAGGGCCGGGCACGAATTTCCCCCGTGATTTCTTTTCGTTTTCCCCCGCAGCGCCTTTTCTTGTTCGGTTGCGCGGCTTTTTATTTATTCTTCCTTTGCGCCTTTTTTCTATCCCCGCCTCCGTTCCCTCGCGGCCCGCGCCGTGTCGCTTGCATGCGGGCCCAGGCACGAGGCGGGGCGGCGTGTCGGTGGGCGTGGCGTGGGGAGTGTGGGGTGGATGGAGGCGTGGGGCGCGCGCACGCGGCTGGCTGGCTGGCGGGGAGTGGGGTGGGGTGGGGTCGGTTGCTTGTTCGAGGCGCGCAGGGTGGAGTGGAGTGGGGGAGACGGTGGGGTCGGATCTGAGTCTGACTCGTCCCGGCGCGCGGTCTACATACGGTGGACCGGTTGGGCGGGAGATGTCGGAGGGCCCGGTGGCAGCGGGAGGGCGCGCCGTGGACGCGGTGCGTGGGAGATGATGTAACTAACCAACTAAACTCGGTGCGCGGCGGGCGTGGAGTCTGAACCAACTCGCTCGCGCCCCCTTTCCCCGTGCCGAGTTCAAACGCGGGGAACGGAATCGAATCCGCAGACGGACGCGTACACGCCGGACCGGTCGCACAAGAAGAAGAACAAAAGCCAGGAGAGCATAGAGAACAATGCCGTCTCTTTTTTTTTTTAATATAACAAGATATCCTTGTTTTTCATCCGCAAGGAAATTGCGTCCCTTTCTTCGAAATTACTTCCTCTATATATAGAGGAATATAAGATCTAAACCAACGCTCCTACGTTTGTTTCTTTACAGAGGGAGCATGCACTGGTGGAAAAAAGGCCTTTGGTCGCGGTTCGCAACTGCCATTAGTCGCGGTTGCGCAACCGCGACCGACCGGGCGCGACTAAAGGCCCCCCCCTTTAGTCGCGGTTGCTTAAGAACCGCGACTAAAGGCCCGTCCACGTGGGCGCCAGGTGGCCGTCGGGGCGGAGGACCTTTAGTCGCGGTTCTTCTGGCCAACCGCGACTAAAGGCCGCCGCAGGTTTAGGGTTTTAGCCCCCCCCCCTAAACCTCCCCCCTTAAACCTGTTTTCTGTTTAATTTGTATTGTTTTATTTCTTTTGTGCTTTATTTTAATTTTGAAGGAGTTTCATATATTCTACGGTACTACATACATGCATATGAATGTACAATTTCAAATAAATTTGAAATTAGAACCAAAAAGAATTCAAGAGGAATATACAATATATATTCAATATCATCGGATGACCATATACAATTTTCAACAAGTTTCCATACATGATTTAATGCATATAAAGTTCTACGTCCTCGTAATAGTGTTCTCCTTTAGGATGGAGGACTTCCCTGCTGAACCATCCAGCTAGTTCCTCTTGAAGTGGTCGGAAGCGAGCTTCTGGACTAAGCATCCACCGGAGGTTATTCCTCTTAGCATTGGTATCACTCGGAACCCGCTCAGAGGTGTATCTCCGGATCATCTCACAGACATAGTATCCACATAGATTGGTCTCCGGTGACTGAATATCCCCAGCATTCTTAGCCTTTAACATTTTGAATTCTAGCTGAATTCACCGACCTTTGTATCTACGAACCGTCTCCAAACCCTACGAGGCAAAGAAAATTAAATGAACAAGAGAGTTATTAATTAGTTACTTGATATTAGGAAATGAACGAAATAGGCCGATCGATATAGAGCGCAAATGAATGAAAATAATTACTTCTGCAGCATTCTTCTCATGCCGCCCCAAAGCTTTGGATCCATATTCACAGAGTCGTGGACGAGACATTCTGAGGTGTTAACTTTAATTACTAGCAGAATCCAGTGGAACCTGCGGACACGATACATGCACAGTACGTCATGCATAACTCATCGATTAGCCGGCCACATACCATGCATGGAGTAAACAAAAGAGAATGTGCTCAAGACAGAAACACTCACTCAAAATGGTAAGGAAATAGAATATCACTTTTGAGTTCCTGCTTTGTAAGAAACTGCCACAGGTCTGCCTCCACGTTGGCGGGGTAACGCTCCAACACATGTCCATTAACGATGTGTGGGTCAATGAACCCAACATCATGGATGTTCCTTACTCTGCATTCCTTAATCTTCATTCTGCATGTATAATAGCGGACACAACAATATAGTTAGGACATATATATAGTGCAGGCAATATGAACGAGATGGGGTAGAAATTAATAAATCACTTACAGAACGTAGCAACTGATGATAGATTTATCGAGCTCGCGCAGATTGAAAAGCTGGAACAATTCACTCAGTTCAATTTGTACATAGTAATGTTTGAAGTGATGCTCATGTCTAACTTCCGCATAAATATATTCTTTGGCGTTTTTATTTTTTATGTAACCCTTGTACCATTTCAGCAGACCTTTCATTTGTGGAGGTAGATCCTTTTCCTGCGCAGGCTCGACGAGAGGCCCATTCTTGACATATCTAATTACTACCTCCTTCACTGGCGCCTCATTAAGGCCTAACAGTTCACGAAGAGTAATACCTAAGTTGGCCGCTTGTTCTCTGGCACTCGTTACAGTCAATCCCTGTGCTGCCGCAGCTTGTATGATCTCGGGGGCATCCGGACAGAAGGCTTCCACTATAAGCGGGGCAATCGATTGTTTACTTTGTTCCCCGAGCTGGGCAACTTGTTTTCCGCTTTTTTTACTTTCGGCCTTCTCCCGCTCTTTGTTCTCCTTGAACATGAGTGCCTGCCTGCGAAGTTCATGTGCATAGTCGTTAGGCAGATTCTTCGCGGCTTGGGACGGTGTGCTCAAAAATGACTTAGCCCACTTCTTTTGCTCATCAGAAAATACTGGCTTGGGCTCGGGCTCTCTTTTCTTCTTGCAGTCCGCCTTCCATTTCTCCAAATCAGCAGCCGCGGCCGCGTCGACTTCCTCGGCACTACGTTCCCAAGGCCTTGTGGGGAGAGGCTTCAGTGATGGCTCCGGTACCTTTGTGGTCTTAGGTACATAAGGGTCCGGGTTAATAATCCAGGACTGCTTCTGCTTCTTTGCCGGAGGTGGATTGGGGGGCGGCGTCTGATCACCCGCCGGACGAGGACTGGGGGGCGGCGGCTGATCACCCGCCGGACGTTGTGGACTGGGGGGCGGCGTCGGCTGACGTGACGGAGGTGTAGGTGAACCGCCACCACCACCACCACCACCACCACCACCACCACCGCCACCGCCACCACCATCACCGTAGGGGGGTGGACTTGTTGTCCTTGGCGCCTCGCCTGGAAACTTGATAAACTTCTTTTGCTATAGAATGAAATGGCGCTTGACATCTCCAAGTCTTTTCTCCCCTTCAGGTGTAGCAATGTCAATCTCCAGGTCCTCAAACCCTTGGACTATGTCCTCCACCGTGACACGAGCATAGCCATCTTGAATGGGGTTGTTGTGGTGGAGTGCTCCAGGTAAACATGGTAAAGCACTGCCGATGGCTACCTTCATGGACATGTTCCCGATAGGATAATACAGATGACATTCTTTCATCTCCTTTATATCGTCCACGGGGTAGCGAGGAGGCTCCGGTGAAGTAATTTCGACCACCAGAGGCTCCGGTGCAGTAATTTGGACCACCAGAGGCTCCGGTGCAGTAATTTCGATCGTCGGTGCATCTGCACCAGCCGGTGGGGCCTCCGTGGAAGCCACGCTGCTTCTCCGCTGCTGGCTTCCGAGATCCGCTGGATGATCTTCATGCTGCACCCGAGCTGCATCTCTTTCGGCTACTAGTACACTCATGGTTTTCTTCATCACATCAATTTCCGATGCCAACCGTGCCACAACATCTGCTTCCCGATCCATCTTTCTCTTACGGCTTCTGTAACCGTACGGGTCATCGTTCTGGGGGAACCCTATTTTCCACGGAATGTGCCCCATGCCTCGTACACGTCCTCCGTGTTCAGGATTCCCGAGGGCTTTTGTCAGCGCGTCGTTCTCTCTGTTGAACTTGATCTTCCCCTGTTGAGCATCCCTCATTGCGTTAATAAGGGCTTGGGTGGGTTTAATTAATTTGCCCCGGTAAACACACTCCCCTGTCTCCGGGTTCAGCGTTCCCCCATGCCCGTACCACCAGCTTTTGGCCCTTGGGTCCCATCCCTCCGTACCTGGACAGATTCCTCGCGCCCTCAGCTCGTTCTCCATCTTCTCCCACCTAGGCTCCCAAAGGCGATACCCTCCTAGCCCCATAACATGATTGTACTCCTTCTTAGCCGCATTTTCCTTATTTTTTTCGATATTTGAATGAACTGCTCCGATTTCTTTTGCTTCACAAATTCTGGCCAATCATGTTTCAGTTTCTCATATTGTCCTTTGAAATCCGGAGTCTTGTTCTGCTTGACAAAGTCATGGGCTAGATTTTGCTTGAATTTCCGGAATGCGTCGGCCATCTTATGAAGAGCGAACTGTTTGACTAGCCTCCTCCTCTCCTTGTTTTCCTCAATCTTGTTACCCTCCTCATCGAATTTGTTGTATTCCGGAGGTAGAACGAAATGTTCCATAAGCTTCTTGAAGCAATCTTTTTTTGTTCTCTTATCGACAAAAGTGAAACCATCAATTCGTGCCTTCTTTGGCTCATTCCACTCCTGGACGGTGATCGAGACGTTGTCTCTAACAAT
>NW_025226295.1:0-25917 GCF_018294505.1 Triticum aestivum | reverse complement strand
TTTTTCCTTCTTTCTTCTTCTTCCTTTTTCCTTTTAAAATCAGAAAAATAAAACTAATTCATTTTAAAATCTTAAAAATACAATTATATATCAAAAAAATCAGAAAAATAAAACTAATTCATTTTAAAACCCCTTGAAGGTTTGACAAAAGGTTTGATACAATAAATTATTACACATCATTTCTTCCCTTGTGTCCCTGCTTGCTTACGATTGTGCCGTATCCATGGAGCATCCTCATCATTTAACTTAATGCTTGGGTCGGTGTTCACTTTGAAGGGCGGAATTTCAGCAAACATATTATAATCTTCTGACATGTCTGTCTTGTCCTCCACTCCCACGATGTTTCTTTTCATTGAAAGAACAATGTGGCGCTTTGGATCATCGCATGATGCACTGATCGTTTTCTTATCTTTCCGTTTCCTCGGTTTGCTACTCATGTCCTTCACATAGAAAACCTGAGCGACATCTTTCGCTAGGACGAATGGTTCGTCAAGGTAACCAAGATTGTTGAAATCCACCATTGTCATTCCGTATTGCTGGTCCACCTTTACCCCACCTCCTGTTAGCTTGAACCATTTGCACCGGAACAAAGGGACCTTAAAGGAGGGTCCATAGTCAAGTTCCCATATCTCCTCTATGTAACCATAATATGTGACCTTTTGCCCATTCTCGGTTGCTGCATCAAAGCGGACACCACTGTTTTGGTTGGTGCTCTTTTTATCTTGGGCGATCGTGTAAAATGTATTCCCATTTATCTCGTACCCTTGGAAAGTCGTTATAGTCGAAGATGGTGTCTTGGCCAACATGTACAGCTGATCTACAACATCATTGTCATTCATTAAATGTTTTCTCAACCAACTGCCGAAAGTCTCCATGTGGGCCTTCCTAATCCAGGATTCAGGCTTCCCCGGGTTGTCCGAGCGTAAAATATTCTTGTGTTTCTCAAAGTACGGAGCCACCAAGCTGGAATTGGTCAGTACAGTGTGGTGTGCTTCAGTTAGAGAATGGCCGTCCATACATATCGTTGATTTCCTTCCGATCGTGCCTTTTCCACTTAGTCTCCCCTCGTGCCGCGATCGAGGAAGACCAATCGGCTTAAGGTCAGGAACAAAGTCAACACAAAACTCAATTACCTCCTCATTTCCATAGCCCTTGGCGATGCTTCCTTCTGGCCTAGCACGGTTACGAACATATTTCTTTAATACCCCCATGAACCTCTCGAAGGGGAACATATTGTGTAGAAATACAGGACCGAGAACGAAAATCTCTTCGACTAGGTGAACCAGGAGGTGCGTCATAATATTGAAGAAGGATGGCGGGAACACCAACTCGAAACTGACAAGACATTGGATCACATCGTTCTGTAACCGTGGTAGAACTTCTGGATTGATTACCTTCTGAGAGATTGCATTGAGGAATGCACATAGCTTCACAATGGCTACTCGAACATTTTCCGGCAGGAGCCCCCTCAAAGCAATCGGAAGCAATTGCGTCATAATCACGTGGCAGTCGTGAGACTTCAGGTTTTGGAACTTTTTCTCCGCCATGTTTATTATTCCCTTTATATTGGACGAGAATCCAGACGGGACCTTCATACTGCTCAGGCATTCAAAAAAGATGACCTTCTCTTCTCTGGTCAGAGCGTAGCTGGCACGACCTTGAAACCATTCCGGATGCCGGTCATCAGGGTCTTTCAAACGTTGCTGGTCCTGCCGTGCTTCCTTTGTATCATTTGTCTTCCCATACACGCCCAAGAAGCTTAGGAGGTTCACGCAAATATTCTTCGTAACGTGCATCACGTCGATTGCAGAGCGGACATCTAGGACTTTCCAATATTCTAGCTCCCAGAATATAGATTTCTTCTTCCACATGGCTGCGTGCCCGTCAGCTCCCTTTGGAACTGATTGTCCGCCAGGACCCTTTCCAAAGATGACTTTCAAATCCTTGACCATATCAAATACCTCAGCACCAGTGCGTTCCGCAGGCTTCGGCCGGTGATCTGCCTTGCCGTTGTAATGCTTGCCTTTCTTTCTTACTGGATGAATTTTCGGAAGAAATCGACGATGCCCAAGGTACACGTTCTTCTTACAATTTGGCAAATGTACACTTTCAGTCTCATGTAAGCAGTGCGTGCATGCATTGTATCCCTTATTTGACAGTCCCGAAAGGTTACTAAGAGCAGGCCAATCGTTGATGGTTACGAAAAGCAACGCTCGTAGGTCAAATTCCTCTTGTTTGTGCTCATCCCACACACGGACACCACCCCACAGCTGTAAAAGTTCATCAACTAATGGCCTTAGGTACACATCGATGTCGTTGCCGGGTTGCTTCGGACCTTCGATGAGCACTGGCATCATAATGAACTTCCGCTTCATGCACAACCAAGGAGGAAGGTTGTAGATGCATAGAGTCACGGGCCAGGTGCTATGGCTGGAGCTTTGCTCGCCAAAAGGATTCATGCCATCCGTACTTAGAGCAAATCTTATGTTCCTTGCGTCAGCTGCAAAATCTTTGAACCATCTGTCGATCTTTCTCCATTGCGTTCCATCTGCGGTGTGTCTCAACTCCCCGTCCGACTTACGGTCCTCTTTGTGCCATCGCAACAACTTGGCATGCTCTTTGTTCCTGAACAGACGTTTCAACCGTGGTATTATAGGAGCATACCACATCACCTTGGCGGGAACCCTCTTCCTGGGTTTCTGGCCCTCAACATCGTCACCAGGGTCATCGCCTCTGATCTTATAACGCAATGCAGTGCATACCGGGCATTCATTCAAATTCTCGTATTCACCGCGGTAGAGGATGCAGTCGTTGATGCATGCATGTATCTTCAGAACCTCTAAACCTAGAGGGCAGACAACCTTCTTTGCTTCGTACGTACTGGCGGGCAACTCGTTATCCTTTGGAAACATATTCTTCAACATTTTCAGCAAGTTTTCAAATGCCGAGTCAGCTACACCTGCCTCTGCCTTCCATTTCAGCAAATCCAGTGTGCAGCCCAGCTTTTTCAGACCATCATCGCATCCGGGGTACAGCGCCTTTCTGTGATCCTCTAACATGCAATCCAAATTCTCCCTCTCCTTTTCAGTTTCGCAGCGTCTCCGTGCATCAGCAATGGTCCGACCAAGATCATCAACGGGATCATCACGTGCCTCTTCTTCACCTTCCCCTTCACCTTCAGCATCCTCCATGAAAGTATCACCGAAATGAGCAAGATAGCTTTCATCGATGAAATCATCCCCTTCTTCATCTTCTTCCATTATAACCCCTCTTTCTCCATGCTTGGTCCAACAATTATAGCTTGGCATGAAACCGTGCCGAAGCAGATGCATGTGAACATCTCTTGAGGAAGAGTAACCCTTCTGATTCTTACAGATAACACATGGACAGATAACAAAACCCCCCTGCTTGTTCGCATTAGCCACTACGAGGAAATCTTTCAAACCCGTAGTGAACTCGCCGGAGAGTCGGTTACCGTACATCCATTGCCGATTCATCTGCATTATTATAATATAAAATATATAATTAACCATCATGCATTTGTTAAACTAACTAGCTACAAACAATATAAATTAAACAATGAACTGCACACATGCATATTTTATCAATGACACACATGCATGAAAGGTTCAAGTTGCTAACTGCGATCGAGGAGGAAAAAATAAATGAGGAACCTCAAGTGTGGCTCCAACACTTCATATCATGTTTGTTTCACCCTCTTAGGGCATTTCATCAAACACCTTGTGTGCATAAGAGGAACCAAAAGCAAACCTACACCCCCTTGTGAAGCTTGTGAAGAGAAGTGGCACCAAATGGCTAAGTGAGCGTGCTGAACTGGTATATATAGGGGAGGAGCTTTAGTCGCGGTTGGCCTGGCCAACCGCGACTAAAGGCCTTTGCGCACCTTTAGTCGCGGTTGGCCTGGCCAACCGCGACTAAAGCCCCTCACGTGCACCAGCTGGCCACCGAGCGCCCTGGGCCCAGGCCTTTGGTCGCGGTTCGTCTGCCGAACCGCGACCAAAGACTTCATTAGTCGCGGTTCCTACAGTTTCGCGACTAATGGGGCTGGACGGAAGCCTCTTTTTCTACCAGTGATGTTTTTCTTTTTGCGGGGCTAAGAGGTTATCTTTTTCGAAACGCTCAAAGCCATGGGGGAGGGAGACTCCTCCATGTAGTAGAGTTGGGGTACACGTTACTAGCAGGGCTTGAATTGAGCCAAACTGCCGTTCTAGCTTCCGCGTCACCGAAACAAACAAGCCAAGCTGCGACTAGCGGCATCTTGGAACCTGCTGATACAATCGAGAAAATTGCCCCTTTCAACCTACGAAAGACATGGGACGTGTCCTCTTTGCCCCCTCGCGCGAAGCTGCCCATCTAGTCAACCAGACCCTCCTCCCACGGACGCAACCTCCATGGCCTCTGACGAGCTCCCCCTTAACACATTCCTCTCACCCCAACCCAGTGCTGTCGGTGGTGCTTCAACTCCCTTCTTCCATTATTCAGCATTCTTGCGGGGGCTATCTACCTCGCGCTTGGTGCGCGAGGTGACACAGTTCATGCCAGATCAAGGGTCATGTCGGCTGACCCTCGTCTTTCCTTTTTCAAACTTGTCGAGGAGTCCACCGCTACCCCCTGCTCTCACACGGAGCTGATGTCGTTGCCTTGTGTCATGTGGCCATCCTCCTCCGCAGCTAGGTAGGATGCTGAGATCTGGAAAACCAAAAAAGGACAACCTAATAACGAGAAGGTCTGTCACGGAAGAGAAAATATAGAGGATGTAGTTTAGGGAGTCTGATAAGGAAAGCACTGAAAGCCTCTAAAAGCTTTAGAGGGCCTCTAAAAACTTTAGGGAGTCTGATATGGAGAGCGATCAAAGCGTCTAAAACGTTTTAAGCAATCCACTATAGTTTCTCTAAGAAGGCAGTCGGTATGCCATTAATCATAACTAGAGAAATCCCCCATAAAGATCATTATTGGATAAATATGGCATGTTTGGTCCAAAGAAAATTCATATACATTTGTAGAATTCTCCCTGGGAATTTTTCCAATATAGGAAGTTTGGTTTATAGGAATAAATACCATAGGAACTTTTCATATGGTCTACATGGCATGCAATCCCATAGGACAATTTATTTACATTGGGCATGACCTCATGTAAAAATTTCTTTGTTTCACTCACAACCATGACATATACCAAATCATTCACAAAAAAACTACATTTTCCGGTGGTGTGCTGATACGTGTTAAATGTACTTATAATTTTAAAATTTTCATAATATTTCTCATTCAATTATTCATTGTTTTATATTTCGTTGAACTTACCCATCAATAAACAGCTAGACGAACCAGTTTATGTCAATGTGTCTATGGGTACAAATAAAAAAAATGTGTCTATGGGTACGTGTATTTTCCATAATTCAAGAAAATAAGAGAAACATCAGCATATATTTTGTCATAGGACCAGAGCCAAAAGGTGGACCCATGGGGCAGCCCACAGGGTCCACACGCACCCTTAGCAAAGTTAGCGAGAGGTATGCGCGCTGTGTGACGTGATTCGACCCACTTTTTGTTCCTGAGTTTCTTAGACTCTATGCCATTGGGAACGGACACCTTCCTTGATTGTTGGCTTCGGAATAGAGTTAGCTTCTAGACGTCATAGAAAAGGGGATTTGATAGTCTCGTCATTTGCACGGCTTGGGCCTTATGGAAGCAACGAAATGCCCTGAGTTTTCAATAGACCGGAACAACAAAATGGTGCTGCTAGTCTTGCTAACATGATCCTTGTTGAACTTAGAGATTGGAAAGTGGCTCTCAATGGAGTAGGTGGTTTACAACGTTTTGTGAGAGAGATACTAGCTAGCAGGGTTTGTGTGGGTGTACCTACGTTGATGTTCGCATCATCGTGAGGATTCTTGTAAACACTTTTCTCCCCTCTATAAAAATATGGTATCTGATTTACGTACTCTAAAAAAAGTTTCTTAGATTTAATCAGCTTTTTCCCTCAAAAAAATTAATCAGTTTTCAACTGTTCTGCTTTTTTTGTTACCTGATTTCCCCCCGAAGAACCTTCAAAGTTTATGTTTCTTTTTTACATTCTGATTTCATTTCTCATTTCTTCTTTATTGACTATGTTGTCACATAAGGAATATCATTGTTAAGCCATCATGAAAACATCACTACTGGGAAAGGACTTATAGGTGATCACAAATTAGTGGCGGGCAGGGCAGGGCGCCACGGTGCGCCCACCACAAGTTATGCAGAAGCAGTGGTGGGTGCTTTTGGATGCCCGCCACACATGCGGTCCCTTCATATGTTTTTTTGTATAACTCAGCTGTGGTGGGCCAGCAGAGACACCCGCCTGCTGACATCAGATTTTGGCACGACGTAAAAGGCAAACTAGATGGTCTAAAGTGAAAGGGTTTTCAACATGAAAAGTTTCACGTCGCCGAGTGGAAGAACTTTGATGTTTAGGTTATCGTCATCCGACCTCATCTTAGGGGCCGAAACTGTACTCCGAGTGGCAGAATTTAGTGTTTCTAGTGCTTTTCGGCCGATTAAGCCTCCAAGACGACCTCAGATGAAGGAGCACTCTACATGGATTGTCTTCGTCTCTTCGAGGCAATCAATTTTGATATATAAATCATCTCAATCCAAGTTCATATGCAAAAGTTAGAGGCAATGCGCTGTAGACTGACTCTGAGCGAAAATATGGCGCGGGGTACTAGACACCCACCTGGGTAATGTCTGATGGGTCGCGTGAGTCATTCGGCTATCAAGACAACCTTGAATCGAAAAACCTTCAAAACAAAAAGGTTTCGCCTCGTCGAGCCGATTGATTTTCTTATATAATTCGTGTCAATCCGAGGACGTATGCGACCTAGAGAGGCAAATCAAGATTAGGATGTGTTTTCATTCGGAAAATCCGAGTGAAAAGTTTACCATCCGAGTGAAAACTTGCCGTCCG
The DNA here is from genome assembly GCF_018294505.1 of Triticum aestivum. Lineage (NCBI taxonomy): Eukaryota > Viridiplantae > Streptophyta > Magnoliopsida > Poales > Poaceae > Triticum > Triticum aestivum. The sequence continues at coordinate 18,953 of NW_025226295.1, read as the reverse complement.
AGTAGAAGATTGCCGTCCGAGTGAAGATATTGCCATATGAATGAAATATTGTCATCCTAGTGAAACATTCCAAGTGGAAAAATCTAGCCGGGTGATCTGAGTGAAGGACCCTAACATCCGAGTGGAGAGATTCGAATCCGAGTGCTCCAACCAGAAGCTGAAAATGTGCCTGAAAAGTTATCTAGATGGCTTCGGATGGAAAAGTGTTCAACACGAAAGTTGTGTGTGTCATCGAAACGGTCAACTTTGGTTTTGGGTCATCATCATATGAGATAGTATACAACCTGCAAGTTCACTACAAGACTTGGACAGCCCAGTCAACTGCATGACCAAGTCCGAATGGAGGTTAAAGATGGCTTCATAGAGTATTCAAGATGGCCTTATTTGAAAAAATGATCAACATGAGAGTTGTTCGTCTCGTCGAGACGCATAATTTCGATGTTTGGGCTGTCTCGATCGGAGGTAATATGCAGATTCAATGGCCCGCACAAGGAAGAAGACAGAAGTTTGGGCCAGATTCAGACTGAATCCAAGTTGGACTAGAACTAGGACTCTAGGATGTGAATTGATATAGTTTTTCATGTAAGGCGAGTCTAGATGATTCCTTTGTTTATACGGGAAGTCCAGCCGCCTCTTATATATATTGGAGGTGACGGCCAATTGAACAACACACAATCGAAACTCTGAAAAAAGTAAAGAGGGTTACGGGAAGTCCAGCCGCCTCTAGGATGTGAAATTGAAAAGCACTACAAAATGAACTCTAAAAAGGTTGAAACTTGGCATGATATCATCATTTCACCCGCATAGCATGTGCAAAAAAGTAAAGAGGGTTACGACAAAAACTGGATGCACTTCATGTACAAACTGGACAATCTCTTTCGAAGTATCAGGGTTTCGGACGAAAACTCATCTGTTACACCGGCTATTCAAAATTTTAATAACTTATTAATTACAACTCCAGACGTATTATCAATTTGAATATAATGATAAAACACATTAATATTAAACATAAGAAAAAATAATCACTGAAAAATCTATTTTTAAAGTTAAGTTATTCACGAACTAGTGATTAACACAAATTTAAAATAATTCAAATTTAAACTATTCAAACTTTTTGTACCTAAAACAAAAATATTCACAAAGAAACTCTAAATACAGCAAAAAACTACTCAGAAATAAATAAAAGAAAATATATAAACCACAAAAGAAAAAAACTATATAAAAAATTATTTCCGCGCTGCCCAGTGGGCCTCCTCGGCCTTGGGCGTGGTTATGCAGGTCCATAAGGCTTAGCAGGCTCACAGAGCAGTGCAGCAAAGTTAGGCCCAGAGGCCTGCATTAGAGAGGAGCTCGAAGAAGCAGCCGCGGCTGGGTTTATAAACCAGTGCAGCTGCCCTTCGCTAGGCGAGGTGGGACTAAACATTGTGCACCGCGGAACGGGAGCGCATCCCCTTTAGTACCGGTTCGTGGCTTCAACCGGTACTAAAGGTCGGGTCCTTAGTACCGGATGGAGCCACAAACCGATACTAAAGGGGGTCGCTTCCCGCCGCTTGGCCTGGCCAAATTTGACATTTAGTACCGGTTTTTGGCTCCAACCGGTACTAAAGGCCTCTGCTACGTCTTGAGCTTGCGTTGGTTTTCCTCGAAGAGGAGAGGGTGATGCAGCAAAGTGTAGCGTAAGTATTTCCCTTAGTTTTGAGAACCAAGGTATCAATCCAGTAGGAGGCTCCTCAAAAGTCCCACGCACCTACACAAACAAACTGAGAACTCGCAACCAATGCAATAAAGGGGTTGTCAATCCCTTCACGGCCACTTGTGAAAGTGAGATCTAATAAAGATAGTATGGTAAGATAAATATATTTTTGGTATTTTATGATATAGATGCAAAAAGTAAAGATGCAAATAAAAGTAGATGGAAAGCAAATATGATAAGAGATAGACCCGGGGGCTATAGGTTTCACTAGAGGCTTCTCTCAAGATAGCATAAGTATTACGGTGGGTGAACAAATTACTGTCGAGCAATTGATAGAAAAGCACATAGTTATGAGATTATCTAGGCATGATCATGTATATAGGCATCACGTCCATAACAAGTAGACCGACTCCTGCCTGCATCTACTACTATTACTCCACACATCGACCGACTCCTGCCTGCATCTAGAGTATTAAGTTCATAAGAACAGAGTAACACATTAAGCAAGATGACATGATGTAGAGGGATAAACACATGCAATATGATATAAACCCCATCTTGTTATCCTCGATGGCAACAATACAATACGTGCCTTGCAACCCTTTCTGTTACTGGGTAAGGACACCGCAAGATTGAACCCAAAGCTAAGCACTTCTCCCATGGCAAGAAAAACCAATCTAGTAGGCCAAACCAAGCTGATAATTCGAAGAGACTTGCAAAGATAACTCAATCATACATAAAAGAATTCAGAGAAGATTCAAATATTATTCATAGATAAACTTGATCATAAACCCACAATTCATCGGATCTCGACAAACACACCGCAAAAAGATTTTACATTGAATAGATCTCCACAAGAGAGGGGGAGAGCATTGTGTTGAGATCCAAAAAGAGAGAAGAAGCCATCTAGGTAATAACTATGGACCCGTAAGTCTGTGGTAAACTACTCACAACTCATCGAAGGGGCAAGGATGTTGATGTAGAGGCCCTCCATGGTCGATTCCCCCTCTGGCAGAGTGTCGGCGAAGGCTCCAAGATGAGATATCGCGGATACAGAAGGTTACGGCGGTGAAAATTGTGTTTCGTGGTGCCCCTAGATGTTTTCGGGGTACGTATGTATATATAGGAGGAAGAAGTACATCGGTGGCCGCCCGAGGGGCCCACGAGATAGGGGGCGTGCCCTACAGGGGGGGCCCTATCTTGTGGGGCCCTCGGGAGCTTCTTGACTTGCACTCCAAGCTCTTCGGATCAGGTTCGTTCCAAAAATCACGCTCCCGAAGGTTTCATTCCGTTTGGACTCCGTTTGATATTCCTTTTCTTCAAAATACTGAATTAGGCAAAAAAAAACAGCAATATGGGCTGGGCCTCCGGTTAGTAGGTTAGTCCTAAAAATGATATAAATGTGTAAAATAAAGCCCATAAACATGCAAAAGGGGTAATATAACATGGAACAATAAAAAATTATAGATACGTTGGAGACGTATCAAGCATCGTCAAGCTTAATTCCCGCTCGTCCTCGAGTAGGTAAATGATAAAAAGAGAATTTTTGATGTGGAATGCTACCTAGCATAATTTATAATGTAATTTTCTTTATTGTGGCATGAATGTTCAGATCCAAATGAATACAAAATAAAAGTTCATATTGATAAAAGAAATAGTAACACTTCAAGCATACTAATCAAAGTAATCATGTCTTCTCAAAATAACATGGCGAAAGAATGTTCATCCCTACAAAATCATATAGTTAGGCTATGCTTCATTTTCGTCACACAAAGATGTTCCCAACTTCTATACCCCCGATGAAAAGCCAAGCAATTATTTCATACTTAAATAATCTCAAACTTTTTCAACCTTCACGCAATACATGAGCGTGATCCATGGATATAGCACTATGGGTGGAATAGAATATGATGATGGGGATTGTGTGGAGAAGACAAAAAGGAGAAAGTCTCACATTGACGAGGATAATCAACAGGCTATGGAGATGCCCATCAATTGATGTCAACATGAGGAGTAGGGATTGCCATGCAACGGATGCACTAGAGCTATAAAACAATGCTCAACAAAAAAAACTAGTGGGTGTGCATCCAACTTGCTTGCTCACGAAGACCTAGGGCATTTGAGGAAGCCCATCGTAGGAATATACAAGCCAAGTTCTATAATGAAAAATTCCCACTAGTATGAAAATACAACTTAGGAGACCCACTATATGAAAAACGTGGTGCTACTTTGAAGCACAATATATGAGACTCACTACATGAAGAACAAGGTGCTACTTTGAAGCACAAGTGTGGAGAAAGAGATAGTAACATTGCCCTTTTTATTTATTTATCCTTTTTTTCTTTTTTTTCTTTTTTTCTTTTTTTCCTTTTTTGGGCCTTTCTTTTTTTTTCTTTTGGCCTTTCTTCTTACCCCCCCCTTTTTTCTTTGGGCAATGTTCTAATAATGATGATCATCACACTTCTATTGATTACAATATAAAAATTACAACTCGAAACTAGAACAAGATATGACTCTATATGAATGCCTCCGGCGGTGTACCAGGATGGTGCAATGAATCAAGAGTAACATGTATGAAAAATAATGCTTGGTGGCTTTGCCACAAATACGATGTCAACTACATGATCATGCAATGGCAATATGACAAAAGTAAAGTATGTCATGAAAATGATGAACGGAACGGTTGAAAGTTGCATGGCAATATATCTTGGAATGGCTATGGAAATGCCATAATAGATAGGTATGGTGGCTTTTTTGAGGAAGATATAAGGAGGTTTATGGGTGATAGAGCATATCGTATCACGGGGTTTGGATGCACCGGCGAAGTTTGCACCAATTCTCAAGGTGAGAAAGGGCAATGCACGGTACCGAAGAGGCTAGCAAAGGTGGAAAGGCAGAAGTGCGTATAATCCATGGACTCAACATTAGTCAAAAGAACTCATATACTTATTACAAAAATTTAGAAGTCATCAAAAATCAAGTACTACGAGCATGCTCCTAGGAGGATAGATTGGTAGGAAAAGACCATCACTCGCCCCCGACCGCCACTCATAAGGATGCACAAGCCAAGTACACTACATGTTTCAAATTTGTTACACAACTTTAACCACACATGCATGCTACGGACTTGCTAACTTCAACACAAGCATTCGTTGAATTCATAATCACCCAACTAGCATGACTTTAATATCACTACCTCCATATCTCAAAACAATTATCAAGTATCAAGTTGATCATAGCATCCAATTCACTTTTCTATGATAGTTTTTATTATACCCAACTTGGATGCTCATCATTCTAGGACCAACTTTATGACCATAGCAAATACCATGCTATTCTAAAAGACTCTCAAAATGATATAAGTGAAGCATGAGAGACTAGCAATTTCTTCAAAATTAAGACATCACCGTGCTCTAAAAGATATAAGTGAAGCACTAGAGCGAAAACTATCAAGCTCAAAAGATATAAGTGAAGCACATAGAGTATTCTAGCAAATTCTAATCAAATAGGCTTCTCCCAAACGGTGTGTACAGCAAGGATGATTGTGGTAAACTAAAAAGCAAATACTAATATAATACACGACGCTCCAAGCAAAACACATATCATGTAGCGAATAAAAATATAGCTCCAAGTAAAGTTACCAATGAACGAAGACGAAAGAGGGGATGCCTTCCCGGGGCATCCCCAAGCTTAGGCTTTTGGATATTATTGAATATCTTGGGGTGACATGGGCATCCCCAAGCTTAGGCTCTTGCCACCCTTTATTCCATAGTCCATAAAAGCTTTACCCAAAACTTGAAAACTTCACAACACAAAACTCAACAGGAAATCTTATAAGCTCCGTTAGTGAAAGAAAATAAAACCACCATATAAGGTACTGCAATGAACTCATTCTTTATTTATTTTGGTGTTAAACCTACTTCATTCCAACTTCTTTATGGTTCGTAGAATGAATTACTAGCCATAGATGCATTGAAATAAGCAAACAACACACGAAAAACAGAATCTGTCAAAAACAGAACAGTCTGTAGCAATCTGTAACTAACGCAAACTTCTGTAACTCTAAAAATCCTATGAAAATAGGATGTCCTGGACAATTTGTTTATTGAACAGAAGCAAAAAGAATCAATGCGAAATCACGTTCCTGCGATTTAACAAAATTATATTCGTGCGCGCAAAGTTTCTGTTTTTCAGCAGAATCAAATCAACTATCATCGTAGGTTATCCTATAGGTTCTACTTGGCACAAACACTAATTAAAAGATAAAAACACATCTAAACAGTAGGTAGATGCAAGATTTATTACTAAACAGGAGCAAAAACAAAAAACATAAAGAAAATTGGGTTGCCTCTCAACTAGCGCTATTGTTTAACGCCCCTAGCTAGGCATAAAAGCAAGGATAGATCTAACGAGTGTCATCTTGTATTTTTAGTTTTTTAGCGGAGTCATGCTCGAATCCGGGAGGTTCTTTCCGCTTCCCTTCATACTCGGAAATTTTTAGATCTAAAGAATCCATCCGCTTATTGCAAAGAGTAATCAACATATTCATGTGGTGAAGATTTCCGCTAACACTTTTCAGAGGCTCAAGAGACTTTTGTAAAAAATTGTTACTTCGCAAATCTTTCCAAACACTTGGGTTTCTTCTTGGGTAGGATGTGATCCTCCCTTTTGAGGTAGTGTTCCTGTTGGGGAACGTTGCAGAAAATTAAAATTTTTCCTACGGTTTCACCAAGATCCATCTATGAGTTCATCTAAGCAACGAGTCAAGGGAGAGAGTTTGCATCTACATACCACTTGTAGATCACGAGCGGAAGCTTGCCAAGGGGATGGTGATGATGGAGTCGTACTCGAACGTGATTCGGATCACCGATGTCCAAGTGCTGAACGGATAACACCTCCGCGTTCAACACACTTACGGGACGGGAGACGTCTCCTCCTTCTTGATCCAGCAAGGGGGAAGGAGAGGTTGAGAAAGATTGCTCCAACGGCAGCACGACGGCGTGGTGTAGTTGGTGCAGCAGTACTCCGACAGGGCTTCGCCAAGCACGTACGGAGGAGGAGAGGTGTTGGGGAGGGGAGGGGCTGCGCCTTGGCTTGTGGTGTATTGCAGCCCTCCCCTCACCCCTCTATATATAGGGGAAAGGGCAAGGGGGGCCGGCCCTCTAGGGAAAACCCTAGGGGGGGGGCGGCGGCCAAGGGGTGGGGGGCTTGCCCCCCAAGCAAGGGGGGTGCGCCCCCTTTAGGGTTCCCCCCCCCAACCCTAGGCGCATGGGCCCAAGGGGGGGGGGGCGCCAAGCCCACTAGGGGCTGGCTGCTATCCCCACGCAGCCCAAGTGCCCCCCCGGGAGGGGTGGCCCCTCTCGGTGGACCCCCGGAACCCTTCCGGTGGTCCCAGTACAATACCAGTATGACCCCGAAACTTTCCGGTGCCCGTTTAACAACTTCCCATATACAAAACTTTACCTCCGGACCATTCCGGAACTCCTCGTGACGTCCGGGATCTCATCCGGGACTCCGAACAACATTCGGTAGTCACATACTAGTCTTCCTAACAACCCTAGCGTCACCGAACCTTAAGTGTGTAGACCCTACGGGCTCGGGAGACATGCAGACATGACCGAGACCACTCTCGGGCAATAACCAACAGCGGGGTCTGGATACCCATGTTGGCTCACACATGCTCCTCGATGATTTCATCGGTTGAACCACGATGTCGAGGATTCGATCAAACCCTGTATACAATTCCCTTTGTCAATCGGTACGTTACTTGCCCGAGACTCGATCGTCGGTATCCCAATACCTTGTTCAGTCTCGTTACCGGCAAGTCACTTTACTCATACCGTAATGCATGATCCTGTGGCCAACACCTTGGTCACCTTGAGCTCATTATGATGATGCATTACCGAGTGGGCCCAGAGATACCTCTCCGTCATACGGAGTGACAAATCCCAGTCTCGATCCGCATAAAACAATAGATACTTTCGGAGATACCTGTAGTGCACCTTTATAGTCACCCAGTTACGTTGTGACGTTTGATACACCCAAAGCACTCCTACGGTATCCAGGAGTTACACGCTCTCATGGTCAAAGGAAGAGATACTTGACATTGGCAAAGCTCTAGCAAACGAACTACACGATCTTTGTGCTGTGCTTAGGATTGGGTCTTGTCCATCATATCATTCTCCTAATGATGTGATCCCGTTATCAACGACATCCAATGTCCATAGCCAGGAAACCATGACTATCTGTTGATCACAACGAGCTAGTCAACTAGAGGCTCACTAGGGACATATTGTGGTCTATGTATTCACACGTGTATTACGATTTCCGGATAATACAATTATAGCATGAATAAAAGACAATTATCATGAACAATGAAATATAATAATACTTTTATTATTGCCTCTAGGGCATATTTCCAACAGTCTCCCACTTGCACTAGAGTCACTAATCTAGTTACATTGTGATGAATCGAACACCCATAGAGTTCTGGTGTTGATCATGTTTTGCTCGCGAGAGAGGTTTAGTCAGCGGATCTGTGACATTCAGATCCGTATGTACTTTGCAAATTTCTATGTCTCCATCTTGAACATTTTCACGGATGGAGTTGAAACGACGCTTGATGTGCCTGGTCTTCTTGTGAAACCTGGGCTCCTTAGCAAGGGCAATAGCTCCAGTGTTGTCACAAAAGAGTTTGATTGTCCCCGACGCATTGGGTATGACTCCTAGGTCGGTGATGAACTCCTTCACCTAAATAGCTTCATGCGCTGCCTCCGAGGCTGCCATGTACTCCGCTTCACATGTAGATCCCGCCACGACGCTCTGCTTGCAGCTGCACCAGCTTACTACTCCACCATTCAACATATACACGTATCCGGTTTGTGACTTAGAGTCATCCAGATCTGTGTCGAAGCTAGCATCGACGTAACCCTTTACGACGAGCTCTTCGTCACCTCCATAAACGAGAAACATGTCCTTTGTCCTTTTCAGGTACTTCAGGATATTCTTGACCGCTGTCCAGTGTTCCTTGCCGAGATTACTCTGGTATCTTGCTACCAAACTTACGGCAAGGTTTACATCAGGTCTGGTACACAGCATGGCATACATAATAGATCCTATGGCTGAAGCATAGGGGATGACACTCATCTCTTCTTTATCTTTTGCCGTGGTCGGTGACTGAGCTGAGGTCAATCTCACACCTTGTAACATAGGCAAGAACCCTTTCTTGGACTCATCCATTTTGAACTTTTTCAAAATCTTATCAAGGTATGTGCTTTGTGAAAGACCTATGAGGCATCTCGATCTATCTCTATAGATCTTGATGCCTAATATATAAGCAGCTTCTCCAAGGTCCTTCATTGAAAAACATTTGTTCAAGTAGGCCTTAATGCTGTCCAGAAATTCTATATTATTTCCCATCAAGAGTATGTCATCTACATATAATATGAGAAATGCTACAGAGCTCCCACTCACTTTCTTGTAAACGCAGGCTTCTCCATAAGTCTGCATAAACCCAAACGCTTTGATCATCTCATCAAAGCGAATATTCCAACTCCGAGATGCTTGCACCAGCCCATAAATGGATCGCTGGAGCTTGCATACTTTGTTAGCGTTCTTAGGATCGACAAAACCTTCTGGCTGCATCATATACAGTTCTTCCTTAAGATGCCCGTTAAGGAATGCCGTTTTGACGTCCATCTGCCATATCTCATAATCATAGTATGCGGCAATTGCTAACATGATTCGGACGGACTTCAGCTTCGCTACGGGAGAGAATGTCTCGTCGTAGTCAATCCCTTGAACTTGTCGATAACCCTTAGCGACAAGTCGAGCTTTATAGATGGTAACATTGCCATCCGCGTCCGTCTTCTTCTTAAAGATCCATTTGTTTTCTATCGCTCGCCGATCATTGGGCAAGTCTGTCAAAGTCCATACTTTGTTTTCATACATGGATTCTATCTCGGATTTCATGGCTTCAAGCCATTTATTGGAATCTGGGCCCGCCATCGCTTCTTCATAGTTCGAAGGTTCACCGTTGTCTAACAACATGATTTCCAGGACAGGGTTGCCGTACCACTCTGGTGCGGAACGTGTCCTTGTGGACCTACGAAGTTCAGTAGCAACTTGATCCGAAGTACCTTGATCATCATCATTGTTTTCCTCTTCGATTGGTGTGGGCATCACAGGAACATTTTCCTGAGCTGCACTACTTTCCCGTTCGAGAGGTAGTACTTCATTGAGTTCTACTTTCCTCCCACTTACTTCTTTCGAGAGAAACTCTTTTTCCAAAAGCATCCGTTTTTGGCAACAAAGATCTTGCCTTCGGATCTTAAGTAGAAGATATACCCTACAGTTTCCTTAGGGTATCCTATGAAGACACATTTTTCCGACTTGGGTTCGAGCTTTTCAGGTTGAAGTTTCTTGACATAAGCATCGCATCCCCAAACTTTTAGAAACGACAGCTTAGGTTTCTTCCCAAACCATAATTCATATGGTGTCGTCTCAACGGATTTAGACGGTGCCCTATTTAAAGTGAATGTAGCTGTCTCTAGAGCGTATCCCCAAAATGATAGTGGTAAATCGGTAAGAGACATCATAGACCGCACCATATCCAATAGAGTGCGATTACGACGTTCGGACACACCGTTTCGCTGAGGTGTTCCAGGCGGCGTGAGTTGTGAAACGATTCCACATTTCCTTAAGTGTGTGCCAAATTCGTCACTTAAATATTCTCCTCCATGATCTGATCGTAGGAACTTTATCTTTCGGTCACGTTGATTCTCCACCTCATTCTGAAATTCCTTGAACTTTTCAAAGGTCTCAGACTTGTGTTTCATTAAGTAGACATACCCATATCTACTTAAGTCATCAGTGAGAGTGAGAACATAACGATATCCTCCGTGAGCCTCAACGCTCATTGGACCGCACACATCGGTATGTATGATTTCCAACAAGTTGGTTGCTCGCTCCATTGTTCCGGAGAACGGAGTCTTGGTCATTTTGCCCATGAGGCATGGTTCGCACGTGTCAAACGATTCATAATCAAGAGACTCTAAAAGTCCATCAGCATGGAGCTTCTTCATGCGCTTGACACCAATGTGACTAAGGCGGCAGTGCCACAAGTATGTGGGACTATCGTTATCAACTTTACATCTTTTGGTATCTACACTATGAACATGTGTAATATTACGCTCGAGATTCATTAAGAATAAACCATTGACCATCGGAGCATGACCATAAAACATATCTCTCATATAAATCGAACAACCATTATTCTCGGACTTAAATGAGTAGCCATCCCGTATTAAACGAGATCCAGATACAATGTTCATGCTCAAACTTGGCACTAAATAACAATTATTCAGGTTCAAAACTAATCCCGTAGGTAAATGTAGAGGCAGCATTCCGATGGCGATCACATCGACTCTGGAACCATTCCCAACGCGCATCGTCACCTCGTCCTTCGCCAGTCTCCGTTTATTCCGTAGCTCCTGCTGTGAGTTACAAATATGAGCAACAGCACCGGTATCAAATACCCAGGAGTTACTACGAGTACTGGTAAGGTACACATCAATTACATGTATATGAAATATACCTTTGGTGTTGCCGGCCTTCTTATCCGCTAAGTACTTGGGGCAGTTCCGCTTCCAGTGACCCTTCCCCTTGCAATAAAAGCACTCAGTCTCAGGCTTGGGTCCATTCTTTGACTTCTTCCCGGCAACTGGCTTACCGGGCGCGGCAACCTCCTTGACGTCCTTCTTGAAGTTCTTCTTACCCTTGCCCTTCTTGAACTTAGTGGTCTTATTGACCATCAACACTTGATGTTCTTTCTTGATTTCAGCCTCTGCTGACTTCAGCATTGAGAACACTTCAGGAATGGTCTTTTCCATCCCCTGCATGTTGTAGTTCATCACAAAGCTCTTGTAGCTTGGTGGGAGAGACTGGAGGATTCTGTCAATGACCGCCTCATCTGGGAGGTTAATGTTCAGCTGGGTCATACGGTTGTGCAACCCAGACATCTTCAGGATGTGCTCACTGACAGAACTATTTTCCTCCATCTTACAACTGTAGAACTTGTCGGAGACATCATATCTCTCGACCCGGGCATGAGCTTGGAAAACTAGTTTCAGCTCTTCGAACATCTCATATGCTCCGTGATGCTCAAAATGCTTTTGGAGCCCCGGTTCTAAGCTGTAAAGTATGCCGCACTGAACGAGGGAGTAATCATCAGCGCGAGTTTGCCAAGCATTCATAATGTCTTGGTTCTCTGGGACGGGAGCGTCACCTAGTGGTCCTTCTAGGACATATTGTTTCCTGGCAGCTATGAGGATGATCCTCAGGTTCCGGACCCAGTCCGTATAGTTGCTGCCATCATCTTTCAGCTTGGTTTTCTCTAGGAACGCGTTGAAGTTCATGTTGACATGAGCGTTGGCCATTTGATCTACAAGACATATTTGCAAAGGTTTTAGACTAAGTTCATGATAATTAAGTTCTAATCAAATTATGAACTCCCACTCAGATTAGACATCCCTCTGGTCATCTAAGTGTTACACGATCCGAGTCGACTAGCCCGTGTCCGATCATCACGTGAGACGGACTAGTCATTGTCGGTGAACATCTTCATGTTGATCGTATCTTCCATACGACTCGTGTTCGACCTTTCGGTCTCCGTGTTCCGAGGCCATGTCTGCACATGCTAGGCTCGTCAAGTTAACCCTAAGTGTTTTCGCTGTGTAAAACTGTCTTACACCCGTTGTATGTGAACGTAAGAATCCATCACACCCGATCATCACGTGGTGCTTAGAAGCGACGAACTGTAGCAACGGTGCACAGTTAGGGGAGAACACTTTTTAAAATTTTGTAAGGGATCATCTTATTTACTACCGTTGTCCTAAGTAAACAAGATGCATAAACATAATAAACATCACATGCAATTATATAGTTGTGACATGATATGGCCAATATCATATAGCTCCATTGATCTCCATCTTCGGGGCTCCATGATCATCTTGTCACCGGCTTGACACCATGATCTCCATCATCATGATCTCCATCATCGTGTCTTTATGAAGTTGTCACGCCAATGACTACTTCTACTTCTATGGCTAACGCGTTTAGCAATAAAGTAAAGTAAGTTACATGGCGTTCTTCAATGACACGCAGGTCATACAAAAATAAAGACAACTCCTATGGCTCCTGCCGGTTGTCATACTCATCGACATGCAAGTCGTGAATCCTATTACAAGAACATGATCTCATACATCACAATTCATCATTCATCACAACTTCTGGCCATATCACATCACATGATCAATCGCTGCAAAAACAAGTTAGACGTCCTCTAATTGTTGTTGCATCTTTTACGTGGCTGCAATTGGGTTCTAGCAAGAACGTTTTCTTACCTATGAATAACCACAACGTGATTTTGTCAACTTCTATTTACCCTTCATAAGGGCCCTTTTCATCGAATCCGCTCCAACTAAAGTGGGAGAGACAGACACCCGCCAGCCACCTTATGCAACTAGTGCATGTTAATCGGTGGAACCGGTCTCACGTAAGCGTACGTGTAAGGTTGGTCCGGGCCGCTTCATCCCACAATACCGCTGAAGCAAGAAAAGACTAGTAGAGGCAAGCAAGTTGACAAGATCCACGCCCACAACAAAACTGTGTTCTACTCGTGCAAAGAGAACTACGCATAGACCTAGCTCATGATGCCACTGTTGGGGAACATTGCAGAAAATTAAAAATTTTCCTACGGTTTCACGAAGATCCATCTATGAGTTCATCTAAGCAACGAGTCAAGGGAGAGAGTTTGCATCTACATACCACTTGTAGATCACGAGTGGAAGCTTGCCAAGGGGATGGTGATGATGGAGTCGTACTCGAACGTGATTCGGATCACCGATGTCCAAGTGCTGAACGGACAGCACCTCCGCGTTCAACACACGTATGGGACGGGAGACGTCTCCTCCTTCTTGATCCAGCAAGGGGGAAGGAGAGGTTGAGAAAGATTGCTCCAACGGCAGCACGACGGCATGGTGTAGTTGGTGCAGCAGTACTCCGACAGGGCTTCGCCAAGCACGTACGGAGGAGGAGAGGTGTTGGGGAGGGGAGGGGCTGCGCCTTGGCTTGTGGTGTATTGCAGCCCTCCCCTCACCCCTCTATATATAGGGGAAAGGGAAAGGGGGGCCGGCCCTCTAGGGAAAACCCTAGGGGGGGCGGCGGCCAAGGGGTGGGGGGCTTGCCCCGCAAGCAAGGGGGGTGCGCCCCTTTAGGGTTTCCCCCCCAACCCTAGGCGCATGGGCCCAAGGGGGGGGCGCCAAGCCCACTAGGGGCTGGTTGCTATCCCCATGCAGCCCAAGTGCCCCCCCGGGAGGGGTGGCCCCTCCCGGTGGACCCCCGGAACCCTTCCGGTGGTCCCAGTACAATACCGGTATGACCCGGAAACTTTCCGGTGCCCGTTTAACAACTTCCCATATATAAAACTTTACCTCCGGACCATTCCGGAACTCCTCGTGACGTCCGGGATCTCATCCGGGACTCCGAACAACATTCGGTAGTCACATACTAGTCTTCCTAACAACCCTAGCGTCACCGAACCTTAAGTGTGTAGACCCTACGGGCTCGGGAGACATGCAGACATGACCGAGACCACTCTCGGGCAATAACCAATAGCGGGGTCTGGATACCCATGTTGGCTCCCACATGCTCCTCGATGATTTCATTGGTTGATCCACGATGTCGAGGATTCGATCAAACCCTGTATACAATTCCCTTTGTCAATCGGTACGTTACTTGCCCGAGACTCGATCGTCGGTATCCCAATACCTTGTTCAGTCTCGTTACTGGCAAGTCACTTTACTCGTACCGTAATGCATGATCCTGTGGCCAACACCTTGGTCACCTTGAGCTCATTATGATGATGCATTACCGAGTGGGCCCAGAGATACCTCTCCGTCATACGGAGTGACAAATCCCAGTCTCGATCCGCATAAAACAATAGATACTTTCGGAGATACCTGTAGTGCACCTTTATAGTCACCCAGTTACGTTGTGACGTTTGATACACCCAAAGCACTCCTACGGTATCCAGGAGTTACACGCTCTCATGGTCAAAGGAAGAGATACTTGACATTGGCAAAGCTCTAGCAAACGAACTACACGATCTTTGTGCTATGCTTAGGATTGGGTCTTGTCCATCACATCATTCTCCTAATGATGTGATCCCGTTATCAACGACATCCAATGTCCATAGCCAGGAAACCATGACTATCTGTTGATCACAACGAGCTAGTCAACTAGAGGCTCACTAGGGACATATTGTGGTCTATGTATTCACACGTGTATTACAATTTCCGGATAATACAGTTATAGCATGAATAAAAGACAATTATCATGAACAATGAAATATAATAATACTTTTATTATTGCCTCTAGGGCATATTTCCAACAGTTCCCACTATTCCCTCTATAATTTCATGCACAATACTGGGATCAATTTCAATGAAATTTCCCTTGGCAATGCAATCCAAGAGTTGCCTATGCGTCATATTTAACCCAACATAAAAATTACGAAGAAGAATTATAAAGTTCACCTCCAGGGTGCACTTGCGATAAGATTCCATCATCCTATACCAAGCATCTTTTAAATTTTCTCCTTGCCTTTGCTTGAAATGAAGAACTTCAAACTCGGAAGACATAGGAGCGGATAAGGAACTAGACATGATGACAAGGTAAACACACGAACAAACAAAAGGCAAGCAAGAGGGAGGAGGAGATTGGGAAAGAGAAGGCAAATAAAACGGCAAGGGTGAAGTGGGGGAGAGGAAAACGAGAGGCAAATGACAAATAATGTAAATACGAGGAAGATGGGTTTGTGATGGGTACTTGGTATGTCTTGACTTGAGCGAAGACCTCCCCGGTAATGGCGCCATAAATCCTTCTTGCTACGTCTTGAGCTTGCGTTGGTTTTCCTCGAAGAGGAGAGGGTGATGCAGCAAAGTGTAGCGTAAGTATTTCCCTCAGTTTTGAGAACCAAGGTATCAATCCAGTAGGAGGCTCCTCAAAAGTCCCACGCACCTATACAAACAAAGTGAGAAATCGCAACCAACACAATAAAGGGGTTGTCAATCCCTTCACGGCCACTTTGTGAAAGTGAGATCTAATAAAGATAGAATGATAAGATAAATATATTTTTGGTATTTTATGATATAGATGCAAAAAGTAAAGATGCAAATAAAATTAGATGGAAAGCAAATATGATAAGAGATAGACCCGGGGGCCATAGGTTTCACTAGAGGCTTCTCTCAAGATAGCATAAGTATTACGGTGGGTGAACAAATTACTGTCGAGCAATTGATAGAAAAGCGCATAGTTATGAGATTATCTAGGCATGATCATGTATATAGGCATCACGTCCATAACAAGTAGACCGACTCCTGCCTGCATCTACTACTATTACTCCACACATCGACCGACTCCTGCCTGCATCTAGAGTATTAAGTTCATAAGAACAGAGTAACACATTAAGCAAGATGACATGATGTAGAGGGATAAACACATGCAATATGATATAAACCCCATCTTGTTATCCTCGATGGCAACAATACAATACGTGCCTTGCAACCCTTTCTGTCACTGGGTAAGGACACCGCAAGATTGAACCCAAAGCTAAGCACTTCTCCCATGGCAAGAAAAACCAATCTAGTAGGCCAAACCAAACTGATAATTCGAAAAGACTTGCAAAGATAACTCAATCATACATAAAAGAATTCAGAGAAGATTCAAATATTATTCATAGATAAACTTGATCATAAACCCACAATTCATCGGATCTCGACAAACACACCGCAAAAAGAGTTTACATCGAATAGATCTCCACAAGAGATGGGAAGAACATTGTATTGAGATCCAAAAAGAGAGAAGAAGCCATCTAGCTAATAACTATGGACCCGTAGGTCTCTGGTAAACTACTCACAACTCATCGGAGGGGCAAGGATTTTGATGTAGAGGCCCTCCATGGTCGATTCCCCCTCTTAGTTTAATTAGTTGAATTAATATAACTAATAAGTGTTTAATGTTTCACCTATGAACATAGGAAATGTCGTCTGACGATGAAAACGGTTTCATTATGTGTGAATACTGTGAAGACCAATGCGGCCTGTGTGGCAGAAATTTCCTAGTTGATGATAGGCGCATCAACATCAAGCTGGATGAGACCTTCGAAGTGGATACAGTAAGTCACAACGACAAGTCTTTTTTCGTAATTAAGCATATGCATGACTTATGTTTCATTTGCTTCAACTTATAATTTTAAATTTTCACTATTCTACTAGCGTATCCCCTGCCATGCAAGAATTTTTGTCTTCGATAAGATAGGTTTCAGTCCTAACAAAACTATGAAGGTAAAAAGGGTTTACTTGAAGACCGAGCATGGTTATACCTTCAACGTCAACTTATACAATAGAGACACCCACACCTATTTTGAATGCAAAACTTGGCAAGCACTATGCAAGGCTTATGCATTTGAGCCTGATATGTTTATCACCTTTGATATTCGTCCCGAAGATGATATTGAAGGTAATAGAGACATTTGGGTTGATGTACAGACGCCTCCAGTTCTACCATTATGTGACTTTCTCAACCATATTTATGTCTTCGATATTGTTTTTTTAAAAATAGTTGACAACTAATTTCTATTGACAGCTTATTTCCATTCAAGCAAACATGTCCAGCGCTTGGTAGACAGGACCGTCCACTATCCCAGGGCTGAACTAAACTGCGAGGAGATAAGTCATTATATTTCATGGCTTGAGGATCTTAATGCTGTCAAGAGAAATTATTTTTCTGAATTTGAAAATCTTAGTACTCAAAACGTGCGACCAACAGTGTTCGTATTGAACTACAGTCACATCTATTTAAGAAAGATGGTAAGATTTTTACTATTTTTTCTCACTGCATCTTTTGCATACATTATTTTCAAGCTAAACTTCATTGCTATTTAGATATATTATAACTGAGCACCTTTCCAGCCCTCTCAGGCTATTAGCATTTTCAGCCTTTGGATCATCAGTCCACGTCGTTTTCGGCCGTCAGATTTACTCTTAATCCCGCTTCGTTGTCTTAGCTAAAACCGAGCGCTTCCTTGTCGGGCCGCTGCTCCGGTGACTATTTTGGACACCTGGTCTGAAATTGGGCCTAATGGGCTTCTACGAGCCTCCATCCATGCAGCCATACCCCACGACGCTCCTTCCTCGCTCTCATCTCACGCATGACCTACCTTCGCCAACCCTAGGTGTGCCGCCGCCACCATGATCTTCATCTCGCAGCCCCTCAACCGCCCCGTCGGAGCGGCGCCTCCGTCTACGCCTAGCCGCCGCTGTTCTCCTTCTCATGTCTTCCCAAAAGGTGCAGCAGGGAGCATCTTTTTCTCGAGCCGACGACGATCTCTATCCCCAAATCAGTGGCGCACTACATCCCTGAAGCACAAGTCCGATTTTTCAAGCCATATCTAGAGTCCTCAGGCGCGCCGTCCCCAGATCCAGCATGTCGAGCAACTAGCCGGAGGTACGTATAGACATCTGACTGGTTTCAATTGGGGCCTCTCGGTTGGGAGGGGTTCAGGGCGTGCGTTAGTTCGAGGGGCTCAAATGGCTCTAAAACGGGTTCCTTCGTGTGCAACTTCTAATTATCTACATCTTATTTATAGATCCTTTGTAGATGTCAACAGAAGGTGTCAAGGTGATCAGTATATTAGAGACTTCAAGTGATCTGAACCGGAAGTTGTCAAAGTTTAGTACCTGAATTTGGTTGATCCGAATGAGAATACCGTAAGTTTTATTGAGTTCATGTGATTTGTTACCCAAACCCATCCCCATATACACGTCCTGGAGTGGCTTCTCTTGTACGCAGAGATGGTTGATACGAACCGGAGCGGCTGTTTGTCTATTCAACGGACGAAATCGATCCGCTGTGGTTTGAAGGAAGTAATCAATCTTCAGTTTCTGGTTGACTCATGGTGGATGATGTATGCCACTTGCTGGTGACGCTTAAGGCAGTAGGTGTGACTTTCTGTTTTCTTTAGTACAAGCATCTGTGCATATAAGCTACCTCACCTTGCACTCTCCCGTCACCCTTAGTACTCAGGCAACAGAACCTTTAGCAGCATGGTTCTTGGCTTGGTCACCCTCTATTTCTTTCCTGCACAACCCCTCTTCAATGCAATGATTACAGTGTTCTAATATCTCACCAATCCTTATTT
>NW_025226294.1:87402-91122 GCF_018294505.1 Triticum aestivum | reverse complement strand
TGGAGGGCTGGATGAACTATAGACGGTGGAGGGGTGGCCGTGGAGGGGTGGTTGAACAGGACCCCGTGGTGTGGAGGGCTGGATGAACAGTAGACGGTGGAGGGGTGCCCGTGGAGGGGTGGTTGAACAGTAGCCGGTGGAGTAGCGCGCGATGGAGGCTGGATGAACAGGAGCCCGTGGAGGCTGGAGGAGGTTGACGATAGCCCGTGGAGGCTGGAGGAGGTCGACGGTGGAGATGAACAGTATCCCGTGGAGTCCCGTTTTGCGGTACGCCACACCCCTTCCGATGAACAGGACCCCTGTTTAGACCGTAGTGCTCCAACACAAGTCTGTTTCGTCTATTTTGCGGTACGCCACACCCCTCCCGATCAACAGGACCCCCGTTTCGACCGTAGGAGGTCCGTTTCCTCCGTTTTGCGATATGCCACACCCCTCCCGATCAACAGGACCCCCGTTTCGACCGTAGGAGGTCCGTTTCCTCCGTTTTGCGGTACGCCAGACCCCTCCCGATGAACAGGATCCCGTTTCGAACGTGGCCGGTCGAACACAAGGCCGTTTCCTCCATTGTGCAGTACGTCAGGCCTCGTTTCCATCGCCTGTTCCGTCCAAGCCCTCCCGATGAACACGACCACGCATTCCGTTCCGACCCAGCCGCTTTGGCTCCATATGAACACGACGACGATGCTGTTTCTCCGTTCCGACCCAGCCATGTACACGAGCCCTCGCCGTACGTATGCGCGAGTAGGCACTTGAGACCCCGCCCGTATGTACACATACGTGGCCGTATTTTCTTTCTTGCACCCTGGCCGTTGTATGTACGTGTACATGCTACATGCGCGCCTCTACTACGACACGTGCGCGCCTCTACAACGACCAGTATGTACGTACACGTTCGCGACCAGAATGACAACACTACGTACGCTTCGACCAGGTGGGTCCCGACTGTCAGGCACTTCCTTGCCTGCGAAGATGTAGCTGGTGGGTCCCAGCAGTCAGGGGGGCGAATCGTTTTTTTTTGCCCGGACGCACTTCCTTGCGTGCGAAGATGTAGCTGGTGGGTCCCAACAGTCAGGGGGCGAATCGTTTTTTTTGGACGCACTTCCTTGCGTGTGAAGATGTAGCTGGTGGGTCCCAGCAGACAGGGGGAAACACTTTTTTTGCGAAATACGGTGGCCCGTCCGGTGGGTCCCCGCTGTTAGGTGGAGGAATAATTATTTTGCGTGTAATAAGGAGGTACTTCCTTGCTGCGGCCGTGGACCCAGCTATCAGCCTCTCCACGTACAGTCCACATCCGATGGAAGCCATTCCTTGACCACCTTGACCAAACCGCACCGAGAGCACCAGGGCGGTGGACAACGGCGAGGCCTAGGAAGGGGACGATGCGGAGCCGGGGAAGACGCGGCAGTGGATGCCTACACGTAGAGGAGTATGAGGGTTCACTCGTTCGGCTGCGATGTGAGGCTGCCGTCGCCACAGAATAACATGGGGTGTGGGTGCGTAGAGGGATAACCTGGCCAGCGGTGGGAGTAGTAGGGGGCGGTGAGGCCTCCGCGGCATCACAGCCGGCCACGGGCGACAGGAGCAGGCGGTACGACCGGCACTGCTTTGGGTGGCTGGAGCAAGAAGACCAGAGGTTGAAGAAGCACTACGGCCGTTGGATGGACATCATACGGTCACTGGAGCTAGAATCGTTCATATATTGACTAAAGTTGACAAAGGCCTCCGTCCCAGTCAACTTAGTAGGCCCACAAGTCAGCCTCCCACCAAGGTTGGTCCCAGCTAGCAGGGGGTATTCATTTTTTTGTGCGTAATAAGGAGGCACTTCCACTGGGTCCGAGCTGACAGCGAGGGGAACGTTTTTTTCATGAAATACGGTGGCCCGACCTGTGGGTCCCAGCAGTCAGGGGGAAACGTTTTTTTGCGAAATACTGGTGGCACGTCCAGTGGGTCCCAGTTGTCAGGTGAAGGAATAATTATTTTCCGCGTAATAAGGAGGCACTTCCTTGCGGATGCCGTGGACCCAGCTGTCAGCCTCTCCACGTACAGTACTCTTCCGATGGAAGTCGGTCGTTGACCACATTGACCACGCCGCGCCGAGAGCACCACGGCGGTGGACGACGGCGAGGCCTAGGAAGGGGACGACACGGAGCCGGGGAAGACGCGGCAGTGGAAGCCCGTGCGGAGAGGAGTACGAGGGTTCACCGGTTCGGCTGCGGTGTGAGGCTGCCATCGCCGCAGAATAACAGGGGGTGTGGGTGAGTAGAGGGATGCCTTGGCCAGCGGTGGGAGTAGTAGGGTGCGCTGAGGCCTGCGCGGCACCACAGCCGGCCACGGGAGGCGGGAGCAGGCGGTCCCGCCCGCGCTGCTTTGGCGGCTGGAGCAAGAAGATCAGAGATTGAAGAAACACGACGACCTTTGGATTGACACCATGATCTCCATCATCATGATCTCCATCATCGTGTCTTTATGAAGTTGTCACGCCAACGACTACTTCTACTTCTATGGCTAACGCGTTTAGCAATACAGTAAAGTAAGTTACATGGCGTTCTTCAATGACACGCAGGTCATACAAAAATAAAGAAAACTCCTATGGCTCCTGCCGGTTGTCATACTCATCGACATGCAAGTCGTGAATCCTATTACAAGAACATGATCTCATACATCACAATTCATCATTCATCACAACTTCTGGCCATATCACATCACATGATCAATCGCTGCAAAAACAAGTTAGACGTCCTCTAATTGTTGTTGCATCTTTTACGTGGCTGCAATTGGGTTCTAGCAAGAACGTTTTCTTACCTACGAATAACCACAACGTGATTTTGTCAACTTCTATTTACCCTTCATAAGGGCCCTTTTCATCGAATCCGCTCCAACTAAAGTGGGAGAGACAGACACCCGCCAGCCACCTTATGCAACTAGTGCATGTTAATCGGTGGAACCGGTCTCACGTAAGCGTACGTGTAAGGTTGGTCCGGGCCGCTTCATCCCACAATACCGCTGAAGCAAGAAAAGACTAGTAGAGGCAAGCAAGTTGACAAGATCCACGCCCACAACAAAACTGTGTTCTACTCGTGCAAAGAGAACTACGCATAGACCTAGCTCATGATGCCACTGTTGGGGAACGTTGCAGAAAATTAAAATTTTTCCTACGGTTTCACCAAGATCCATCTATGAGTTCATCTAAGCAACGAGTCAAGGGAGAGAGTTTGCATCTACATACCACTTGTAGATCACGAGTGGAAGCTTGCCAAGGGGATGGTGATGATGGAGTCGTACTCGAACGTGATTCGGATCACCGATGTCCAAGTGCTGAACGGA
This sequence comes from Triticum aestivum, assembly GCF_018294505.1. Taxonomy (NCBI): domain Eukaryota; kingdom Viridiplantae; phylum Streptophyta; class Magnoliopsida; order Poales; family Poaceae; genus Triticum; species Triticum aestivum. Next base: position 87,798 of record NW_025226294.1, on the reverse strand, counting down.
CAGCACCTCCGCGTTCAACACACGTATGGGACAGGAGACGTCTCCTCCTTCTTGATCCAGCAAGGGGGAAGGAGAGGTTGAGAAAGATTGCTCCAACGACAGCACGACGGCGTGGTGTAGTTGGTGCACCAGTACTTCGACAGGGCTTCGCCAATCACGTATGGAGGAGGAGAGGTGTTGGGGAGGGGAGGGGCTGCGCCTTGGCTTGTGGTGTATTGCAGCCCTCCCCTCACCCCTCTATATATAGGGGAAAGGGAAAGGGGGGCCGGCCCTCTAGGGAAAACCCTAGGGGGGGCGGCGGCCAAGGGGTGGGGGGCTTGCCCCCCAAGCAAGGGGGGTGCGCCCCCTTTAGGGTTTCCCCCCCAACCCTAGGCGCATGGGCCCAAGGGGGGGGGG
>NW_025226294.1:73331-86419 GCF_018294505.1 Triticum aestivum | reverse complement strand
GGGGGGGGGGCGCCAAGCCCACTAGGGGCTGGCTGCTATCCCCACGCAGCCCAAGTGCCCCCCCGGGAGGGGTGGCCCCTCCAGGTGGACGCCCGGAACCCTTCCGGTGGTCCCAGTACAATACCGGTATGACCCCGAAACTTTCCGGTGCCCGTTTAACAACTTCCCATATATAAAACTTTACCTCCGGACCATTTCGGAACTCCTCGTGACGTCCGGGATCTCATCCGGGACTCCGAACAACATTTGGTAGTCACATACTAGTCTTCCTAACAACCCTAGCGTCACCGAACCTTAAGCATGTAGACCCTACGGGCTCGGGAGACATGCAGACATGACCGAGACCACTCTCGGGCAATAACCAACAGCGGGGTCTGGATACCCATGTTGGCTCCCACATGCTCCTCGATGATTTCATTGGTTGATCCATGATGTCGAGGATTCGATCAAACCCTGTATACAATTCCCTTTGTCAATCGGTACGTTACTTGCCCGAGACTCGATCGTCGGTATCCCAATACCTTGTTCAGTCTCGTTACCGGCAAGTCACTTTACTCGTACCGTAATGCATGATCCTGTGGCCAACACCTTGGTCACCTTGAGCTCATTATGATGATGCATTACCGAGTGGGCCCAGAGATACCTCTCCGTCATACGGAGTGACAAATCCCAATCTCGATCCGCATAAAACAATAGATACTTTCGGAGATACCTGTAGTGCACCTTTATAGTCACCCAGTTACGTTGTGATGTTTGATACACCCAAAGCACTCCTACGGTATCCAGGAGTTACACGCTCTCATGGTCAAAGGAAGAGATACTTGACATTGGCAAAGCTCTAGCAAACGAACTACACGATCTTTGTGCTATGCTTAGGATTGGGTCTTGTCCATCACATTATTCTCCTAATGATGTGATCCCGTTATCAACGACATCCAATGTCCATAGCCAGGAAACCATGACTATCTGTTGATCACAACGAGCTAGTCAACTAGAGGCTCACTAGGGACATATTGTGGTCTATGTATTCACACGTGTATTACGATTTCCGGATAATACAGTTATAGCATGAATAAAAGACAATTATCATGAACAATGAAATATAATAATACTTTTATTATTGCCTCTAGGGCATATTTCCAACAGTTCCCACTATTCCCTCTATAATTTCATGCACAATACTGGGATCAATTTCAATGAAATTTCCCTTGGCAATGCAATCCAAGAGTTGCCTATGCGTCATATTTAACCCAACATAAAAATTACGAAGAAGAATTATAAAGTTCACCTCCAGGGTGCACTTGCGATAAGATTCCATCATCCTATACCAAGCATCTTTTAAATTTTCTCCTTGCCTTTGCTTGAAATGAAGAACTTCAAACTCGGAAGACATAGGAGCGGATAAGGAACTAGACATGATGACAAGGTAAACACACGAACAAACAAAAGGCAAGCAAGAGGGAGGAGGAGATTGGGAAAGAGAGGGCAAATAAAACGGCAAGGGTGAAGTGGGGGAGAGGAAAACGAGAGGCAAATGACAAATAATGTAAATACGAGGAAGATGGGTTTGTGATGGGTACTTGGTATGTCTTGACTTGAGCGAAGACCTCCCCGGTAATGGCGCCAGAAATCCTTCTTGCTACGTCTTGAGCTTGCGTTGGTTTTCCTCGAAGAGGAGAGGGTGATGCAGCAAAGTGTAGCGTAAGTATTTCCCTCAGTTTTGAGAACCAAGGTATCAATCCAGTAGGAGGCTCCTCAAAAGTCCCACGCACCTATACAAACAAACTGAGAAATTGCAACCAACACAATAAAGGGGTTGTCAATCCCTTCACGGCCACTTTGTGAAAGTGAGATCTAATAAAGATAGTATGATAAGATAAATATATTTTTGGTATTTTATGATATAGATGCAAAAAGTAAAGATGCAAATAAAATTAGATGAAAAGCAAATATGATAAGAGATAGACCCGGGGGCCATAGGTTTCACTAGAGGCTTCTCTCAAGATAGCATAAGTATTACGGTGGGTGAACAAATTACTGTCGAGCAATTGATAGAAAAGCGCATAGTTATGAGATTATCTAGGCATGATCATGTATATAGGCATCACGTCCATAACAAGTAGACCGACTCCTGCCTGCATCTACTACTATTACTCCACACATCGACCGACTCCTGCCTGCATCTAGAGTATTAAGTTCATAAGAACAGAGTAACACATTAAGCAAGATGACATGATGTAGAGGGATAAACACATGCAATATGATATAAACCCCATCTTGTTATCCTCGATGGCAACAATACAATACGTGCCTTGCAACCCTTTCTGTCACTGGGTAAGGACACCGCAAGATTGAACCCAAAGCTAAGCACTTCTCCCATGGCAAGAAAAACCAATCTAGTAGGCCAAACCAAACTGATAATTCGAAAAGACTTGCAAAGATAACTCAATCATACATAAAAGAATTCAGAGAAGATTCAAATATTATTCATAGATAAACTTGATCATAAACCCACAATTCATCGGATCTCGACAAACACACCGCAAAAAGAGTTTACATCGAATAGATCTCCACAAGAGATGGGAAGAACATTGTATTGAGATCCAAAAAGAGAGAAGAAGCCATCTAGCTAATAACTATGGACCCGTAGGTCTCTGGTAAACTACTCACAACTCATCGGAGGGGCAAGGATTTTGATGTAGAGGCCCTCCATGGTCGATTCTCCCTCTTAGTTTAATTAGTTGAATTAATATAACTAATAAGTGTTTAATGTTTCACCTATGAACATAGGAAATGTCGTCTGACGATGAAAACGGTTTCATTATGTGTGAATACTGTGAAGACCAATGCGGCCTGTGTGGCAGAAATTTCCTAGTTGATGATAGGCGCATCAACATCAAGCTGGATGAGACCTTCGAAGTGGATACAGTAAGTCACAACGACAAGTCTTTTTTCGTAATTAAGCATATGCATGACTTATGTTTCATTTGCTTCAACTTATAATTTTAAATTTTCACTATTCTACTAGCGTATCCCCTGCCATGCAAGAATTTTTGTCTTCGATAAGATAGGTTTCAGTCCTAACAAAACTATGAAGGTAAAAAGGGTTTACTTGAAGACCGAGCATGGTTATACCTTCAACGTCAAATTATACAATAGAGACACCCACACCTATTTTGAATGCAAAACTTGGCAAGCACTATGCAAGGCTTATGCATTTGAGCCTGATATGTTTATCACCTTTGATATTCGTCCCGAAGATGATATTGAAGGTAATAGAGACATTTGGGTTGATGTACAGACGCCTCCAGTTCTACCATTATGTGACTTTCTCAACCATATTTATGTCTTCGATATTGTTTTTTAAAAAATAGTTGACAACTAATTTCTATTGACAGCTTATTTCCATTCAAGCAAACATGTCCAGCGCTTGGTAGACAGGACCGTCCACTATCCCAGGGCTGAACTAAACTGCGAGGAGATAAGTCATTATATTTCATGGCTTGAGGATCTTAATGCTGTCAAGAGAAATTATTTTTCTGAATTTGAAAATCTTAGTACTCAAAACGTGCGACCAATAGTGTTCGTATTGAACTACAGTCACATCTATTTAAGAAAGATGGTAAGATTTTTACTATTTTTTCTCACTGCATCTTTTGCATACATTATTTTCAAGCTAAACTTCATTGCTATTTAGATATATTATAACTGAGCACCTTTCCAGCCCTCTCAGGCTATTAGCATTTTCAGCCTTTGGATCATCAGTCCACGTCGTTTTCGGCCGTCAGATTTACTCTTAATCCCGCTTCGTTGTCTTAGCTAAAACCGAGCGCTTCCTTGTCGGGCCGCTGCTCCGGTGACTATTTTGGACACCTGGTCTGAAATTGGGCCTAATGGGCTTCTACGAGCCTCCATCCATGCAGCCATACCCCACGACGCTCCTTCCTCGCTCTCATCTCACGCATGACCTACCTTCGCCAACCCTAGGTGTGCCGCCGCCACCATGATCTTCATCTCGCAGCCCCTCAACCGCCCCGTCGGAGCGGCGCCTCCGTCTACGCCTAGCCGCCGCTGTTCTCCTTCTCATGTCTTCCCAAAAGGTGCAGCAGGGAGCATCTTTTTCTCGAGCCGACGACGATCTCTATCCCCAAATCAGTGGCGCACTACATCCCTGAAGCACAAGTCCGATTTTTCAAGCCATATCTAGAGTCCTCAGGCGCGCCGTCCCCAGATCCAGCATGTCGAGCAACTAGCCGGAGGTACGTATAGACATCTGACTGGTTTCAATTGGGGCCTCTCGGTTGGGAGGGGTTCAGGGCGTGCGTTAGTTCGAGGGGCTCAAATGGCTCTAAAACGGGTTCCTTCGTGTGCAACTTCTAATTATCTACATCTTATTTATAGATCCTTTGTAGATGTCAACAGAAGGTGTCAAGGTGATCAGTATATTAGAGACTTCAAGTGATCTGAACCGGAAGTTGTCAAAGTTTAGTACCTGAATTTGGTTGATCCGAATGAGAATACCGTAAGTTTTATTGAGTTCATGTGATTTGTTACCCAAACCCATCCCCATATACACGTCCTGGAGTGGCTTCTCTTGTACGCAGAGATGGTTGATACGAACCGGAGCGGCTGTTTGTCTATTCAACGGACGAAATCGATCCGCTGTGGTTTGAAGGAAGTAATCAATCTTCAGTTTCTGGTTGACTCATGGTGGATGATGTATGCCACTTGCTGGTGACGCTTAAGGCAGTAGGTGTGACTTTCTGTTTTCTTTAGTACAAGCATCTGTGCATATAAGCTACCTCACCTTGCACTCTCCCGTCACCCTTAGTACTCAGGCAACAGAACCTTTAGCAGCATGGTTCTTGGCTTGGTCACCCTCTATTTCTTTCCTGCACAACCCCTCTTCAATGCAATGATTACAGTGTTCTAATATCTCACCAATCCTTATTTGTGCAGGTGGCGTTCATGCTGGTTGTAGTCAATTGTTTTGGGTAAATCTTGGAGACTGATTCTGGCATTTTGATTTTGGGAATGTTTTAGTCTTGAATCTCAGATGGCTATTGGACAGGTTATTACTAGCGCATTTGGGGAATTCTTAAGTTTCCAACCCCCGGTGGATAGCGGCTGTTAATTTTGTTCTATTGGTTTTCCATCATGCTCGAAGTTAGATGGATTTGTGCAGATTCTCTAAAGTAGAGGATTGGTCAAGGCAGATGATTACCAACGCTAGAGTACCAGTTGTGATGATTTTTTTTATCTTGGGAGTGGCTTCTCTTGTAGTGTACGCATCCATATAGAAAAACGGGGAAGTTAGCACAACATTGTTGGATCTATGCAATGAAAATATATCCATTAGTTATATTTTTGTATAGGAAGTTATATTGTAGTTTGGTTTGCACAAAGTTTTAAATTAAAAATCTGTACTAATATGCAAGTAAATTTTCTAATAATAACTCACGTGTTTTCGAACAAGGCATTCTAATGGCAGTGAAATTTAAAAGCCATGAAGTTGTTGAAATCAGGTACTGCAATGGTCTTTTATTTTCCAGCCAACAGGTAATAAAAATCAACCATGAAAATCTGAAGTGCTCTGTTCTTAGAGTTCCATGGCTTAAGCAGAGAACGTCTGCAGCAGAAAACTTATTTGGAAAATGTTGTTTTTGAAATGTTTATTGGGGGAATCTCCCAAATAGAACTGTATTAGCTGAATTATGTTGCTTAACTTTTTGATCCAGTTTTTTCATTAAAAAAAGGCAGCCCAGTGCATGTAGCTCCCACTTGCGCAGGGTCCGGGGAAAGGTCTGACCACTTTGGGTCTATAGTACGTGGCCTTTCCCTACACATTTCTGTAAGAGGCTGTTTGAGACTTGGAACCCATGAGGTCATGGTCACATGGCAGCAGCTTTACCACTGCGCCTACCTAAGAATTACTTCATGTTCTGGTTCCCTTTTTCTGTTATGTCTTGTGAGCATACACAAAGCTGTCCAGGGAGTATATATCTTCTCCAAGAAGCAAAGGTAAAATCTAATTAGAAGAATGCGTGTTTTTAGTAGTAGCACCTAACCTCCTTATTGGATTTGCTTAAAGTGTATGGGTTCCTGTGGTCTCCACGTGATGTGTGTATGGATGCCAGGTCAATTTGTTTGCAGGTATCCACTAACCCAGGAAACACCACAGAACCTGTTTGCCTCTTAGAATCAGACATCACAGAGCAGCCATTTCGGCAATTCTCAAATGTTCATGTCCATTCCAAGCTTTACATATATATCTTTCCTTGAAATAAATAAATTCTAATTAGAAACAAGCCCATCATAAAGGAGGACCTAGCAATTTTATTTCCATAGATTGAAGAAATAAATGAAGAACTTGGTTTTTGCTTAATATGTGCGTATATTATTTGAATCCTTCCTGCTATTTTTATGAAGCATCACTTCTTAATCATCATTTATGGAGGTTCTTTCAGTATGTAGTCTATAGATGTTGCTTTATTTATAAGTGTATATATTTTCTGTAGATGGCATCTCAAGCACTTGCTCAAATAAATTATAATTTATTTATACATGCTGGTTTTGATGTGAATAAAATTACCTATATAGGCTTTACTTGATGGCAGCGACGAACAGTGTCCTACCTTGTATGATTAAGTGCTCACTAGATGCTGGTGCTAACCCCAAATATTCCTGGCCAAGTGAGTTACCGAGTCTTATATTGTTTCCTCCTCTGCCTTTGTGATCCATTTTTCATGCAGTACAAAGATAAAAGTAGTTTTATGTTTTTGTTTCAGGGATACTGGAAGAGGGGTTGTTGACTGTTGATGTTATTAAAGTAGACTTCACTATTCAGATTGATAAAGTTGAAATCTGGTCTTCCTGCATTATAGTTTCCATTTCCACTAGAGGATTTCACTTTCATTACCACTGATGTTTTATTTAGCATTAGCGCTAATTCATTTATTTCCTTCAAATTGAAAGCAAATAGTATTATCATCTGAAACCTCACACCTGTAATTTGAATGTTGTCAGTATCAAAGAAATAATACTTGCCATTTTATAACTTAGTAGTTGGCAAGTTGTCTGTGAGCTACCAATTGAGCATAGAATAGAGGTGGAGGTATTGTGCTATTGTTTCTGACTGAATTGGCGCTAATGCACGATTGAGCTGATGATAGTGCATGTAGTTTTAAGTGTAGCCGACTGAGGATGATACATTGCTTCTTAAAGTTTAATCTATGACTAGGGGAAGTACCTATACTAATTTGCTCTCAGTTTGTTTTGTATTTTGTGATTTTGTTTATTATAGATTGATTCAAACAATGATAGTCGGCTTTGTAACCGATTTCCTTTACATATATTTCTTTTTAAGATTCAGATTTGCCTGATACCGGCTAGCACACCGACCATTTGGTACATCAAGCGTTGGATTGAGAAATATGCACTGTGTCTACCAGTTTTCTATTGTTCACATTTTATTATATGTTTTCAAAGTATCTACAAATAAGACGCATAACCAGCCCATTGAAAATGATTAACCTTCATTCTGGACTCATGTTTGGAAAGAAAACATAAATTTTGCTGAAAAAGAACTCTACGCTTTTACATAAATTCCTAGCACTTTATACTACATTAAAAAAAGATGGGTGCAACAACGCACGCCATCAATGATCTAGTGTATAATGTTACTATACGATGTTTTTCAACAGGGACTCCCGATGACAGTTGTGCCTCAGTGGATTGATACTAAAGGTCGCATGTCAATGGTTAGCTTACGGCCAAGACATCCTACATTACACATGAGTGCATTCAGGATTTCCACAACCGAGGAATGCTTAATAGTGAAAGATTGGAGTAAAATTGTGAAGGATCGCAGAGAAGTACTAGGGGGCAGCAATCAGAAGCGCAACCCACGATTAGGAGACAGGTTCATCTGCATGCTCCAATATGATGAATCAGAAGAGCTATAAATGTTCTATGCTATTTTACCTGAGAGAGAGCAGCAGGAGTGATTAGCATGCTCTTAGTACTTGTCCTCTCATGTCCGTGTTCTTCGTCCTGAACTTAATCTCAAAGAGTGATTTGCTTTTGTGGTCTTATGAACGCTTATAATCATGACCATGTTGAACCCGATGATATCTTTCCTTCTGGTACAAGTGAATGTTTTTTCTTTAAGCTAGTATTGGTGGTGATTAGATAGCGGTAATGACTATGATGATTAAATAGTGGTAATGATGATATGACGATTTTTAGCTATCTAGTATACTGTTGTTGGTGATGATATGATGCAATAGTTTTTATATTAATATGATGATGATGAGTTATTATATCATTTATGAAAGAAAACGCAAATTAGTTTCAACTGGATGGATCCTAGCTAGCTAAGTGATCAAGTATATGCCATATCCATATTAATTACTTGCTCACCTAATATATATAAGTGATCAAGTAATTAAGATGGATATGGCATATACTTTGATCACTTAGCTAGGATCCATATGCATGCATCCAGTTGAAACTAATCTGCGGCACTTTCACCTAATGATTTAACAACTCATTATAATGTAAAAACAATCTCTAAATTAAATGAAAACACAAAATTAAAGGAAAAAGGAAAAACAAAACCAAAACCCCCCAAACATTTAGTATCGGTTGGTGTTACCAACCGGTACTAAAGGTCTCTCCGCACCCGGCCCTGGCTCGTGCCACGTGGTGGTACTTTAGTGGCGGTTCGTGCCGAACCGGTACTAAGGGGGGGGGGGCTTTAGTCCCTACCCTTTAGTGCCGGTTACAGAACCGGCACTAAAGGCCCTTACGAACCGGTGCTAAATCCCGGTTCTGCACTAGTGTTTGTCCTCCAGAAACTACATTGTGAGAAAATTAGGGTTGTCGTCTTCTTAGCGAATTATGGCAGAGCCGATGGGGCGACATGTGTTGGTTGCGTCACTCACCTATATTTATCTCGATGCTATTGCTAACCGACTGTAACCTTGTTACTCCCATACAAGAATAAGACTATGTGCTTTCCCTCCCAAAAAAAATGATAAAAGGGGTTGTGATAAATGAAACTATTGATGGACACATAAATGATGAGATGCTCAACCGGGGAAGGAAATAGTGAGTGATCATGTATAAAAGATCACATTTATTAGATGGATATGTGTGTGCTATGAGGATAGATTTAATAAATTCAAAGAAAGAAAGAAAATATCAATGCCCATGGCACTATATATAGACATAGTTGCTATGGCTTATTGGCAAGAACAATAGCAGGACAAAGAAAAAAAATCTACTCGAGTACTCCGTATGGCGCATATCAAGAAGAGCGTGCAGGCTATGTGCCTGATAGCTCTTGTTGTCATGTCTACCACTCTCTTGCCCTCTCATGTAAAGGAATGACCATGGGTACATTCATTTTCTTTTCTTTTCTATTAATATTTGCATAAGCTGTTGGATCTTATTAATTGGGCAGTTATTGTTGTGATCCCCATCCTCTACATGCAGATATGAAGGGCATGACAGTCTCGTCGTGTTTTGTTGTGAAACACTGCACAATCAGTCAATGCCAGGAAAACTGTTCAGCACGTGGATATGATAAGGAGAGAAGCACTTGTGTATCCTTCGAAGGTGACAACTGCTGCTGCTTCAAGAAGGGAACACCGCCACCAAGATGATATACAAACCATCCTTGCTAATGTCAAATAAGACTATTTGATGTAACTGATGTAGAAATAAACTTTAAACTTCACTCCATGAATGCAAGGATTAAAAGAGAACTCACCAATACATATAAAAGTTTATGCTCAGTTAGTGATACACGTGCATGTCTCGGCTTGCCACGAAGTCCTCTCTAGGAACCGTTGTCAACCTCCTCCCCTCCTTTATGAAGGAACACATCGACCATGGCTAGCAGGTCGCCTCTTCAATTACCCTTCTTCTTAATGAATTCACACGCAATCTCTCGGGGTTGTGGACCAGGCTGAAATCGGCAAACAAAATGTTGTTGTATGCATGTTTGTTGATGATTTTGATGCCCACATGGATGCTTGTTGATGATTGTTGTTATGTACATGTTTGTGATCTATTGAGAAAAGAAACGGTGCCATCTGCTTCCTACTGCAATGTAGATTTTTTATAGCATTCAAGTTCTATTGAACAAATTCCTCCGTACAAAAATTGTGCCTATTGAGTTTTAAGTTCCACCAATTAATTCAATTAATAGGCCAACTCATCGATTAATCTCTACTCCCAAATCAAACGAGCAACTACCAGTTAATGATTTCCTCAACATTAGTTGCAAGGAATGCAATTTAATGCATCTATAAATGCAAATCCTTGGCCCACTAACACTTGGATATTGCGTTGTTGCCGGCTGCCACGTGCAACTCCTTTTAAGAGGTTTTTGTGGTAGTTTGGTGGGGCCTTAGTAGCTTCTATTTGGTGGAAGAGTTTGTTCCATTGATCACTCTGGTACTGCTCGTCCTCACAAAGACGCTTTTTCTCACTCTCTTTTTTCTGGAGGTATCGACTAGCCTTAGCCGCAACGCATCATGGTTAGGGCTATTGAGCGAATCGTCCAAGATGTCATCGTCGTCAGGGTCGACGCTGCTTCATGGCTTGTCGGTGTCGTCGTTGGGATTGGCGTTATTATCGTCATTGTTATTTTTCCTTCTGTTGTTGCCAGTGCCTCCCACCACCATTATTCGCGATTCCACCTCTGTCGTTATTGCCGTTACTGCCTCCGCCGTTGTTGGGGTTGCCGCCTCCGTCGTTGGGGGTTTCTACTATGTAGAAATCATAGTGGAGGTTACCGTCCACTTCCCCATGGGCATGGTGTCTGTTGGCGGGCTATCCGAGGACTCCCCCCCTCATCCATGCCATCGACTTCGTCAGAGGTGCTTGCAAGGACTTCAGTGAGGTCCTCGATATTGGCCACTAGGTGGGTGGTTCGTGGGCCAAAAATTCCAGCTTTTCTAGGAGACTCCCGGATCCGATCGTAAACCAAGGCCTGGTCGTGGGATATTGTGATCCTATGAATTAGATCTAATATCTCATTCAAGAGAGACTTCTTGCACTCCTCTTGGGTTCGGTCCGTCGACGGGACCGTTGGGATTTTTCCTAAGGTCCAATCTGACATGGATCCAGGTTCTTTGTTGCCGGCCAGATTGAGCGCTTAGCCTTGGGGTGATGTCATCGGATCATGACTCATGGTTCGGTCTGATGAGTTATCCTTGCTTTTATCCTGGTTCATATTTGGCGTCGAAATAAGCGCTTCAGGCTAGTCCTCAGTATGGTGTGACACCCAACTTTAGCCGCCGTGACCCCCTTCTCCTCGGTGAAACTTTTTGACTCCTCGGGTCCGAGCCGCAATTCCTTAGCATTTTTGCGGCGGCGGGCGTCCATCTCGTCCGAGGTCAAGGACCGGCGTAGAACACAACAGACGACCTTGTCCTCGTCAGATTCAGAGGGTTGGGGCACTGGTGCAGATTTGCAAGACCTGCTGACGGGCCGTCTAGACCCGTCACTGGCCATTTGCCTCGCGCGTTGAGCTATGAGCGCCTCTGACACAGGGAGTCATGGCAGGCTCAGTGGTGACAAGGATTGACACCCATCGCCGGACGGGAGGAGCAGGGGCCAAAGCTGACGGGCGCCACTAGACGTCGACCGCCTCACCAGGGAGTGCACGAACCGCGTTGAGCTAGCTCGGTTGAGCGCAGCGCTAGAGCTTCCCCATCGGACCACCGAGGAGGGCACACACTCCAACGAGCTTCCACCCCAATCCACCCATGATCGATGGAGGGCGACGTGGATGGCCAGATCCTCGTCGATGTACCAATCCATTGGATAGGGTTCGGACGAGGAGCCGTTGCTAGATCTGGCCATTGTGGCGACATACGGCCCCTTGATGATGGGCTGGGTTATCCATGTATGGATCGTTTGCTGCTTCAGACGACAGTGAGTGTGTATGATTCTACGGAACTGATCTGGAGATGTTATATACACATCTCGCCACATTTTGTTCAACCACAATGAATCCACTCGTAGCTGAGATTAGTGCTTTGATGGAAGGTGTTGCTTTGGGAGTTTAGCATAGCAAGGCACCATTGATTATCCAATCTGATTGCTCGGTTGCACTGAAAATGCTATGGTTGATCACAATCTTGATTCCTGCTATGGACATCTTATGAATGCTATTCAAGTCACTTTGGAAGACTGTGAGTTTATCATCCAGAAATTAGATTGAGCAAATTAGGGTTTTCGTCTTCTTAGCGAATTGTGGTAGAGCTGAGGGGGATGAACCATGTGTTTGTTGCGTCACTCACCTGAATTTATCTCAAGGCTATTGCTAGTTGATTGTAACCATGTTACTGCCATACAGGAATAAAACGCAATGCTTTCCATCACAAAAAAGCAAACAAAAGATAGAAAAGGGGATGTGATAAAGGAAACAATTAATGGGAACACATAAATGGTGAGATTTTGGATGGATATGTGTGCTAGTATTTAAGGATAGAGTTAATAATTTCCAAAGAAAGAAAAATAATCAATGCCCATGGAGTACAAAAGATCACATTTATTGGATGGATATGGAGTACTATGTGCTATTTAAGGATAGAGTTTAAAAGATCACTTTTATTGGATGGATATGTGTGCTATTTAAGAATAGAGTTAATAACGTCCAAAGAAAGAAAAAATAATCAATGCCCATGGAGTTATATAAACACTAGCACAGGGACATAGCTGCTACGACACATTGACAAGAACAGTAGCAGAACAACAAGAAAGCTAGCTACTCAAGTACTCCTAATGGCGCTTATCAAGAACAGCGGGCAGGCTATGTGCCTTCTGGCTCTTGTTGTCATGTCTACCACTTCCTTGCCCTCTCTAGTAGAAGGAAGGATCATAGGTACGTACATTTCTTTGGTCTTCTTTTCTCTAAATATTTTCATACATATTTGGATGTTAGTAACTGGGAAGTTACTGTTGTGATCGCATGCATGCAGATACGAAGGGCACGATGGCCGGCAAGCCGCCGTGTTTTGTTATGAAACGTTGCACACTCGATCTATGCGAGAAACAATGTTTAGCACATG
>NW_025226294.1:71627-72399 GCF_018294505.1 Triticum aestivum | reverse complement strand
GGGGGGGTAGCCAGCACAACCCTTTGTCCTTCCTACAAGAAATTCTTCAGAACAAGTACTGCTGTGTATGTGCAAATCAGGCACCCCTTAGTTTTTATTTTGAGATCTTTATGAGATTACTCATAATTCTAATAAGAGCCGCATCAACAATGATTAGTGAGAAAAATCCAAAGCAACTCATGGACTTTGGGGCTTAGACGACAAGCATAAAATGAATAAATTAGCTAGGGAGTAGTACCTGATAAGTAGGATTTTTTTTTAAAGAAAACCCGGATGGTCTTGGAGAACGGACTACGAGCATAGTTTAGCTCGTGAGTTATAAACAACCGAGTATCCTTTAGAGGAGTATATTTACTCCTCTAAAACCGTGTGGTTTCTAACCAAACCCCAAAACTTAACTCCCTATATTTGGCTCGTACATTTCATCGAACATTTGCTATGCGTCTCTGCGATGAGCGGCGGCCATGGTGACCACGTCGAGATGAGCAACACCGGCCAGGAAGACGCATCATCGGCGACCCCAGAACGTGCGGCCATGTCCCTCTTCTTCCCCTACGTTAGCTTCTTCCGGCCAGGATGCAACAATGCATAGGTCACCTTCTCTACCTCGCCTTCGTCCGCTGCATCTCGAGCTCCGGCCACCGAAGCCTGCACCTTGCTCTTGTTGTTGTTTCACTTCCCCAGCCCTCACCTAGCTCACCATCGACCTCTCCGAGGTGAGACCTGTCTCTTCCCACCACTTTGTCTTTGTTTCATTTCATTTGTGCGCCGT
>NW_025226294.1:68335-71617 GCF_018294505.1 Triticum aestivum | reverse complement strand
TAGCTCTAATTCGTACATGGCTGCCATAGTCCGAGCTTTGAAGCTCGATAGACCGGCGTCCCGCTCGAAAGACCATGGAATAGCTTATATTATCTTGAAAATCAAGATTTTGAGAGGTGATCATGGTGGGATAACACTGTTGTAATCTCACTATGTGGAGAAGGTTCCGAGTCGCTTTGGATATTTAGACTGTAAACCTTCATTCTCCAACACCTTACAATCTGAGTGTGTTGATTTAAAAGAACTAAGGATAAACAAAGCAGTTGCGGAGCCAGGAATTAAAGATTAGGGGAGCCAAATGACACAAACTTTGGATTACAGGGGCCAAACTACACTAGTTCATGTATTATTCTCAAATTCTGCATTGTTCATTGCTATATTAGTACCAAATCAGTGATGTTAGGGGGGCAGGGCCCCTGCTGGTCCCCCTGTCTCCGCCACTGAAACAAAGTACACATTGACATACTGTCAAAGCATTGGCTCGCTCATGTACTTAGCTAGAGACCTGACATCTCATTTGCAATGAGCAAACCAAGTCAGTTTGTTTCAAATTTGGGAGATGTTCATGGACACGCTCTTGAAAGGATAATGCGCTATATGAAAGGTACTTCGAGTTATGGGCTTCACTATAATGGGTACCCAAGGGTACAAGAGGGATATAGTGATGCAAATTGGGTATCTAATGTTGATGATCTTAAAGCTACAAGTGGTTATGTGCCACTTAGTGGTGGTGCTATTTCCTAGAAGTCTAGCTGGCAGACCATCTTAACGACGTCAATATTGGAAGCAAAACTCATAGCATTAGACACATCAACTGTTGAAGCAGAGTGGCTTCGAGAACTCTTGATTGACTTGCCGGTGATTCAAAAACCAATAACAACTATCATAATGAACTATGATAATCAAACGGTGATAGCCAATGCAAATGGTTATAAGGATAATAAGAAGTCATCAAGATATGTTGGAAGGAGAACGAAATCTGTCAGATTTATAAAAAACTTTAAATTTATAGGTATGAAGTTATAAACACATCAATGAATTTGGCAGATCCCCTCACAAAGGGTTTATCATGGAATAGTGTATGCATAAACGAAGATGGGATAGAGACCCACTACATAATTTGTTCATGGTGGTAACCCATTCTATGGGATCGGAGATCTCGTGAATTAGAATTGACGAGACAAGCTATTGGGTAAATGAGAGGAGAGTACTTACTTTTATCCACTCTGTTACGATGCAAATCTCTCCTAACCTGTATAGTAGGTTCATATTTACCTTAATGTGTTCTGAATGGCTTGCCTAGGCATAGATGTTGTCGTACGGAACATCTTGAAAGAGCGTACCTATATGAGTTAAACTATTAAACCTTACAGTCTATGAGAGTTGGATGCTCTCTAATAAACTCATGAAGAGGCCCCCGGAACGATGTATATGCTCCTACATGCAGAAAAGCTTTTCAACGGTCTAGTATCGGTCAAGGCTTTGCGAGAAACATGTTTAAATAAAACTTGTTGTTCAAGGGTCGTCCACTGTTCAGGTTGTGAATGAGCGTAGCATTGAGTTCTAGGTGGAATTTCAACTTAACAGTCCTCATCGAAATACCGATATATAAACATGTTGTGAAACCACAGGCAAACTTTATGTGCCTATGGGATCTGGTGGGAGATTGTTGAAATTATTGGTCCCAGCCCATTTAATAATGAATTTTTTTATCAAATAATTCCTAGTAAATTCCAAAGGCCATGTAGTCCATTCATGACAAAGGGGTGTGGAAAGTTTAGTTTCACCATGCTAGTGGAGGATGTGGTAGACCAACTTATAAGATAAGTTGTTCCACGTAACAATAAGAGTTTTAGAAGAGGGCATACATGCACGCGCGCTCCTCCTTGTTTGTCCGCCTGCCACAGACCATGTCACGCCTTGCACATGCGTCATGTTTTGGGATCGAGCCAAGCCGTGCTAGGACCTATATCGCGTGTGCGTGTTGCCTTATTTTTGTCACGCAAGAGAAAAATTGAACCTCTTTTTCTTCTAGTGGAAGACGAATCCGAACAGTCGCGGCGTATTGTTTCTCTTCCTCTTTCTCTAGTGGGCATCCATTTATCTTCCACTACCGAGGGGTCAGTTGCAACTCGCCTCGTGTATAATAGGTCACTCCTCTTTCCAGACGAGACACACTTACGTTCATTCATTTCAGAGCATCACGCTGCCTACCTCTTTTCCATCTCACTTCTCGGCATGCACCAAGGAGTGAGATAGTAGGCCTTCAAAATCCCGCCTCTTGCGATCAGGTATGGGAGAGGGGCGAGAAGGTTTTTGAGCAGTGCTTTCGCACGACTGTTGGATCTTTTTCAACGTGGCTACAGATGATGAGTTCCCTGACGACTTCTTTCCTGACGTCGACCACCTTCTTCACAACATGACACTCGGTGATTGTGCTGTTGCGATTGCAAACGCTTCTTCTTCTTCAATTGTGATGTATGTTTTCTTATCCTCTTCGTTAGGGTTTGCGTTTGGTTTACTAGCAGTAGAAATCGATATGGATATGATGCTTATCCTTTTTATTATCTATTGCATACCTAGATTCAATAATCTGTTTCCTGTTTCGATTGCCATGTCTATCATATTTTATCAATTGTTTTTAAATTAAAATTAATGGAAAATTGCTCAATCATTCAACAATTTCCTCTACTACTACCCATCAACGTCATCGGTTTGCCTCGTCTTGTGTGGCTTTAGGGACATGGAACTGCGGTGGATCATGGCCCTTATCGACGGGAGGGCATCATTTTTAGGTGTTTTTTTAGTTTTAGTAGGGTTTATCACTACAAAAAAAGACACATCCGTGACATTTTGGGAGGAACGAATTTTTTTCCTGTCATACATATGACACTTCTATGATGATAATTGTGACAAAACCCGGTATCATCATAGATGTGGTGGGCTCCTACTTCTGTGACAAAAAATCATGACAGAAAATGGGCTTTTCCTCCTGGGCGGGCCGGAGACGTAGCTGCATGACATTCTTTGGGCCGTCCATGATGAAAAAAACCATGGTAGAAGCGAGGGGTAGGAAAATTTTGGGGAGTTGCCGGTTACGGTGGGAGGTCGGGGGCCGAGCGATGCGCGTTTCTCTCGTACACGTACGCGTGTGTGTGCGAGGCGTTGGGCTCTAACTGAACCCGAGCGATTGCACTGCAGGCTACGCGTTACTGAACCCGAGCGATCGATCGATGGCTGTTAACTGAACCCGATGGAGCGATTCCTTCGCTACTGCTACTA
>NW_025226294.1:49743-67704 GCF_018294505.1 Triticum aestivum | reverse complement strand
GTGGAGGGGTGGTTGAACAGTAGCCGGTGGAGTAGCGCGCGATGGAGGCTGGATGAACAGGAGCCCGTGGAGGCTGGAGGAGGTCGACGATAGCCCGTGGAGGCTGGAGGAGGTCGACGGTGGAGATGAACAGTATCCCGTGGAGTCCCGTTTTGCGGTATGCCACACCCCTTCCGATGAACAGGACCCCCGTTTAGACCGTAGTGCTCCAACACAAGTCCGTTTCGTCTGTTTTGCGGTACGCCACACCCCTCCCGATCAACAGGACCCCCGTTTCGACCGTAGGAGGTCCGTTTCCTCTGTTTTGCGATACGCCACACCCCTCCCGATCAACAGGACCCCCGTTTCGACCGTAGGAGGTCCGTTTCCTCCGTTTTGCGGTACGCCAGACCCCTCCCGATGAACAGGATCCCGTTTCGAACGTGGCCGGTCGAACACAAGGCCGTTTCCTCCATTGTGCAGTACGCCAGGCCTTGTTTCCATCGCCTGTTCCGTCCAAGCCCTCCCGATGAACACGACCACGCATTCCGTTCCGACCCAGCCGCTTTGGCTCCATATGAACACGACGACGATGCTGTTTCTCCGTTCCGACCCAGCCATGTACACGAGCCCTCGCCGTACGTATGCGCGAGTAGGCACTTGAGACCCCGCCCGTATGTACACATACGTGGCCGTATTTTCTTTCTTGCACCCTGGCCGTTGTATGTACGTGTACATGCTACATGCGCGCCTCTACTACGACACGTGCGCGCCTCTACAACGACCAGTATGTACGTACACGTTCGCGACCAGAATGACAACACTACGTACGTTTCGACCAGGTGGGTCCCGACTGTCAGGCACTTCCTTGCCTGCGAAGATGTAGCTGGTGGGTCCCAGCAGTCAGGGGGGCGAATCGTTTTTTTTGCCCGGACGCACTTCCTTGCGTGCGAAGATGTAGCTGGTGGGTCCCAACAGTCAGGGGGCGAATCATTTTTTTTGGACGCACTTCCTTGCGTGTGAAGATGTAGCTGGTGGGTCCCAGCAGACAGGGGGAAACACTTTTTTTCCGAAATACGGTGGCCCGTCCGGTGGGTCCCCGCTGTTAGGTGGAGGAATAATTATTTTGCGTGTAATAAGGAGGCACTTCCTTGCTGCGGCCGTGGACCCAGCTATCAGCCTCTCCACGTACAGTCCACATCCGATGGAAGCCATTCCTTGACCACCTTGACCAAACCGCACCGAGAGCACCAGGGCGGTGGACAACGGCGATGCCTAGGAAGGGGACGATGCGGAGCCGGGGAAGACGCGGCAGTGGATGCCCACACGTAGAGGAGTATGAGGGTTCACTCGTTCGGCTGCGGTGTGAGGCTGCCGTCGCCGCAGAATAACAGGGGGTGTGGGTGCGTAGAGGGATAACCTGGCCAGCGGTGGGAGTAGTAGGGGGCGGTGAGGCCTCCGCGGCATCACAGCCGGCCACGGGCGACAGGAGCAGGCGGTACGACCGGCACTGCTTTGGGTGGCTGGAGCAAGAAGACCAGAGGTTGAAGAAGCACTACGGCCGTTGGATGGACATCATACGGTCACTGGAGCTAGAATCGTTCATATATTGACTAAAGTTGACAAAGGTCTCCGTCCCAGTCAACTTAGTAGGCCCACAAGTCAGCCTCCCACCAAGGTTGGTCCCAGCTAGCAGGGGGTATTCATTTTTTTGTGCGTAATAAGGAGGCACTTCCAGTGGGTCCGAGCTGACAGCGGGGGAACGTTTTTTTCATGAAATACGGTGGCCCGACCTGTGGGTCCCAGCAGTCAGGGGGAAACGTTTTTTTGCGAAATACTGGTGGCACGTCCAGTGGGTCCCAGTTGTCAGGTGAAGGAATAATTATTTTCCGCGTAATAAGGAGGCACTTCCTTGCGGATGCCGTGGACCCAGCTGTCAGCCTCTCCACGTACAGTACTCTTCCGATGGAAGTCGGTCGTTGACCACATTGACCACGCCGCGCCGAGAGCACCACGGCGGTGGACGACGGCGAGGCCTAGGAAGGGGACGACACGGAGCCGGGGAAGACGCGGCAGTGGAAGCCCGCGCGGAGAGGAGTACGAGGGTTCACCGGTTCGGCTGCAGTGTGAGGCTGCCGTCGCCGCAGAATAACAGGGGGTGTGGGTGAGTAGAGGGATGCCTTGGCCAGCGGTGGGAGTAGTAGGATGTGCTGAGGCCTGCGCGGCACCACAGCCGGCCACGGGAGGCGGGAGCAGGCGGTCCCGCCCGCGCTGCTTTGGCGGCTGGAGCAAGAAGATCAGAGATTGAAGAAACACGACGACCGTTGGATTGACACCATGATCTCCATCATCATGATCTCCATCATCGTGTCTTTATGAAGTTGTCACGCCAACGACTACTTCTACTTCTATGGCTAACGCGTTTAGCAATAAAGTAAAGTAAGTTACATGGCGTTCTTCAATGACACGCAGGTCATACAAAAATAAAGACAACTCCTGTGGCTCCTGCCGGTTGTCATACTCATCGACATGCAAGTCGTGAATCCTATTACAAGAACATGATCTCATACATCACAATTCATCATTCGTCACAACTTCTGGCCATATCACATCACATGATCAATCGCTGCAAAAACAAGTTAGACGTCCTTTAATTGTTGTTGCATCTTTTACGTGGCTGCAATTGGGTTCTAGCAAGAACGTTTTCTTACCTACGAATAACCACAACGTGATTTTGTCAACTTCTATTTACCCTTCATAAGGGCCCTTTTCATCGAATCCGCTCCAACTAAAGTGGGAGAGACAGACACCCGCCAGCCACCTTATGCAACTAGTGCATGTTAATCGGTGGAACCGGTCTCACGTAAGCGTACGTGTAAGGTTGGTCCGGGCCGCTTCATCCCACAATACCGCTGAAGCAAGAAAAGACTAGTAGAGGCAAGCAAGTTGACAAGATCCACGCCCACAACAAAACTGTGTTCTACTCGTGCAAAGAGAACTACGCATAGACCTAGCTCATGATGCCACTGTTGGGGAACGTTGCAGAAAATTAAAATTTTTCCTATGGTTTCACCAAGATCCATCTATGAGTTCATCTAAGCAACGAGTCAAGGGAGAGAGTTTGCATCTACATACCACTTGTAGATCACGAGTGGAAGCTTGCCAAGGGGATGGTGATGATGGAGTCGTACTCGAACGTGATTCGGATCACCGATGTCCAAGTGCTGAACGGACAGCACCTCCACGTTCAACACACGTATGGGACGGGAGACGTCTCCTCCTTCTTGATTCAGCAAGGGGGAAGGAGAGGTTGAGAAAGATTGCTCCAACGGCAGCACGACGGCGTGGTGTAGTTGGTGCAGCAGTACTCCGACAGGGCTTCGCCAAGCACGTATGGAGGAGGAGAGGTGTTGGGGAGGGGAGGGGCTGCGCCTTGGCTTGTGGTGTATTGCAGCCCTCCCCTCACCCCTCTATATATAGGGGAAAGGGAAAGGGGGGCCGGCCCTCTAGGGAAAACCCTAGGGGGGGCGGCGGCCAAGGGGTGGGGGGCTTGCCCCCCAAGCAAGGGGGGTGCGCCCCCTTTAGGGTTTCCCCCCCAACCCTAGGCGCATGGGCCCAAGGGGGGGGGCGCCAAGCCCACTAGGGGCTGGCTGCTATCCCCACGTAGCCCAAGTGCCCCCCCGGGAGGGGTGGCCCCTCCCGGTGGACCCCCGGAACCCTTCCGGTGGTCCCAGTACAATACCGGTATGACCCCGAAACTTTCCGGTGCCCGTTTAACAACTTCCCATATATAAAACTTGGGGCCACAGCCGGGGCTAGACGGGCCACAGCCAGTTCAAACCCTGCTCCGTCTCAACAATACCAAACAAACAAAAATACTACTCGAGTAGCTACGTTCCAGGTGTCAGCCGATCTTGTGCTGTTCTCTTGTCTATTGACTATATACACTCACAATGTCGTGGGTCCCAGATGTCAGGAAAACATTAGGAGGAAGCATTTTATTTTTCCATACGCTGACGTGGTGGGCCCCTACTGTCATCCTCTTCACGTACTTCTGCCGATTCCTGTTGTTTGTTGACCATGTTGACAACGCGACAGGGCGCCGCCGCGGCGAGCGCACCAAAGCACGCGCAGGATGTCGGCTTAACGATTTAGGAGACGGTGGGGCGGCGATGCATGCGCTGAGGCGCAGCCAGCCGTGGGAGGCGGAAGCAGGCGGCCCCGCCGGTGCTGGTTTGGATTTGGCGGCTGGAGGAAGACAGTACTGAAGAAACACGACAGACTGTAAAAGCGGCAGGAGTACTTAACAACCTTAACTGAAACTAGCAGGGGCACTTAACAACCAAAGTTGAAAGCAGTATGAGTAATTATACAGGTTCAACCGTACAAAGCACGCCTCGAAGAGTGCTACTTTTCCTACAGTTAACCAAGGGTGAGGCCGCCAAGGCCCAGGCGCCACCCCGCGCATCCACAACCTTCTGAAAGTAGCTTCATGTCGCAACATGGTCAATAAACAGGATATTCGCTTTAGAGCCATGGAAAAGTATGAACATAATCTTCTGTCCTATTCTCCAAGATGGACGGGACTTCATTATCTGAGACCACCCATGAATAAGTATCTTTTCACCTCCAAAGGGATTTGAGTAGGTCGACATAAACATCATGTTGTGACCAAGAGCAAGTCTGACCCAACCATGGTCAGGCATTTGTATAGGAACAATAGAACTCGGCAGTTCCTGTTTCAAGAAGATCACAGCTGTAAAACTGTGTATAAGCAATAGTTTATGAACAACATATATAACAGAAAACAGCTCGTACCATAAGTTTCTCGACACAGTTGGACCTGTTCAACGAGTGCAGCAGTGGCACACATATCCCACGTGGCCTTCCACCATTGAAACGCCCCACAAGAACCTCAAGACGATCAATAAAGTGTAGGAACTTGTGGATGTCGATCCAGTCAACTTTAGTGCCATTAGTAACAGCCGAGTTATTACAGAATAACAAACAAGCAGACTGCTTAACTCTGAAAAAACCTACACGTGCCACTAATTATAAGAAAATATTAGTTAGAAGTAGCATCTTCGTGAGAGATTCGTTGCTACTTCTAAAGTTAAATTGTGATTAGTTAGACAGAATAGGTGGATTAAGAAGTAATCGAGGCAACAAGCAAGAACCAAATACAAAACTAACATGGATGAACAATTGGAACGACGTCGGGGTGGAAGATCGCAGTGAAGATGAGAGCAGGTTTTGCTATTTCCATCAACATTCGTGCGCCAACTTTCAGTCTGTAACACTTGAGAAAGTTTATCCAAGTTCGGCCATAAAAAAAGCAGCGATCTTCTTGGTTCATGAACCCAACTCGGAAGTAATATCCATGGCTTGTCTTCACTGGTGACCATTAAACTAGTATATTCAGTTATGGCAACGCCGAGCATCTTGAGTACATGTGTTCTGGCAGAGCAAATTATACACTGCAAGAAAAATAATATGACAACACAACATGTTCAAAAAAACCCACCCTCCTGGATAGAGAAGAGGATTCTAGGAACATACTGTGCGCGTTTCAAAATGCTGTGGTAGGATGAGAAGGAACAAGTGTGGCGTCTCGCTGAGGGCGCAGAAATCTGTAGGGTACTCGCACTTTGGGCACTGCAACTGAAACACACTAGATTCAGTACGAAGAAAAATGCATCAACGGCGGCGGCTGCCATCCTAGGATTACCTGCGACCAAGGGACTTGGATTTATCGGGGATGGATGAAGAATTCGTACCTGGTTCTCCATGAGAAAACCCTATGCTATCACCGAGCGGGGGTTTTCTCTGAACAAGCAGACGAGGGAGAAGGGGATTCAGGCCCAGTGAAATATTGCCGCTTCGTCCATCCAGCTTACTGCTAAAGCTGGAAAGGGGGGGGGTTGTGATTTGACGGCTCATTGGGCATTACTGCGGCGCTTCGACCAGGGTGTGTCTACCATGAAGTTGTGCACTTTAATTTGTGCATATGGCACGTGGACCCCGTTGCTGGTTTCCCCACATATTAGCGAAAGGAAGTAGAAAGACAAGAGTAACTAGTTACACATAAATATATTTTTTGACAGAGAGATACTCCCTCTGTAAAGAAATATACAAATCTTTTATATCACAGGCTCACCTTACCGAGAAATATACTCCCTCTGCAACGCACGGGCATTATGGGGGTTCACCTTTTTTTGTGGGGGTTCAGCTGAGAATATAATACTCAGATAGGCTCACGGTTCTGGACTTTGGGCCGCAGGCCGACCCTGCATGTTTGGGGGCCCATGTTTTCTATGTTAGCGCTTTTCATATTGCAAGCGATCGGTACTGCGCTGGTTTTAGATGCTGTCGCAAGGCGGATACACAAAATTGAATAAATCACGGCAGCTGTTGGAATGAAATCGAACGACAGCTCCTAACCAGCAATCAGAGTTGCAATTCTATCAACGATATACCATGTGATAAATAATATTGTTGTACTACTTATACACACAGGACACTTATTTCACCATGCCAGATTATTACATCAAAATCTCTCAGAGGATAGATCAGTTCGGCAGTTGCGTGCTGCTACTGAAGAATTTCAAAGTTGATTTGGACTAGCTCTCCTTGTCGAGAAAGTTCGATTTTGACATCATCCCCTACCGCAAGATATGATTTAGATTTGAACCTTGACCATCCTTTAGCATCAATCATCATGCGACCATCCTTTGTACTTACGGTATATTGAGCAGGTTCATTCACACCAAGGCTGCGCATGGTAAGAGAAACTTGGCCGCGGTTGCCCGGATAGTTGAATGACTCCCTCGTTGCTCTAGGAATTCTCTGTTTGCAAACAAGAAGACATACCCAAACAGTTAGATCAACACAGTGAATCATGTGAAACAACATGGAAAGAAAAAAGAACGAAGCACTCGGGCGGCCAATGCTTACCAAGAAGGTGGACATGTCGGTTTTTGTAAGGACTTTGGTATATGAAGTGCGAACTGCAGCCCAGTCTGTTGCCGGTGCGACTGCACGGGCCGGACCAAATGCAAGTGCAAGTGTTGGTGCAGGTGCCGAAGCCGCCGCTGCCGCCGGAGATGGTGCTCCTTGTAGAGTTGGTGCCGATGTCGATGCCCGATTCTCCGGTAGATCAAACTGATCCTCTAACGCGGTCGGTGCCCAATCCTCAGCTAGATCAGACTGAGCTGCTGCCGCTGTCAGTGCTAGAGCAACTGCCGGTGCTTGATCTGTGTGAGACAGCGACAATCGTGTCTGGTCTGCTATGATCAGCTTTCTAACTTGACTAGGATCCGTGATCGTGATCCAGTTTTTTTCTTCATTTCTTTTAAACGTGAGAAGGACTAATTGTGGCGTTTTTGTTAAACCAAACTACAGTTCATCATAGGGATTCAGCTTGTACTCAGGCAACAGACTGATCCAATTTTTTCCAGTAATACAAGTGATGGACAGTGCCTTCGTTACTGACACGACATAAGAAGTGAAACCTGCAAAAATAGCCATCGTAGAGCAAACCAAACGGTTTATTCTGTGATGAAGGTCACATGGCCAAACCTGCATTGTAAAATTGCAGGAAAAGAAAGAAAACATGACCTTAAATCAATAAGATTTAGACAGTAAATCAATAAGATTTACTTGATGTGACACGAGTGAATCCTTACCAGGAAATCACTATGTTGAAATACTAAACAGAAGATTGATCGTCCAACTACGCGTGGCATGCTGGGGCCCTGCCTACTCCCACAAGCAGGACAGTCTAAAGGTCGTGACAAATCGTATGGACCGAACATCCATGGGACTGGAAATCCTGGTGGGTGCAATAAACCCTACAATGCATACAGATATTGGAGTGTAACCATAATTGATAAACCGTCCTCACAAAAAATATGATATGGATACTTCAAAATGTACAGACTGAATTGAGTGGATAGACATTAACATAGACTGTTCTCAGGACTGACATCACACCAAAAGAGGCAGTACTAATAAACAATACAGGGTTCACAAACACAAATCAAGTACTAAACAATAGTACTTACTACAGAAAAGCAAAGTTGCACTAACTAAACTTTGCAGACTATTTCTTGCCACCGACCTACGGGATGAACCCCGCATAACTGACTAGGCCATGGACTTCGTGTAAGATGTCTACATGCACCATCACCATCTTGTCAACCTTGGAGAACCTAACAAAGTGGTCTTTCCACTCATAAACATGATGATGAAGACAGGCCGCATCAGATTTATTGGGAAGCTTTACAAGAACCACACCCTTCGTAATCGAAGGCACAACCAGGAAATTGTTGTGGTCAAGTACAGCCTCGAGAACATGCCTGACAACAATGCTACAGGAAAACACTAGTTCAGGACACGTGGCGACAAGGACATAGCAGCTGGGTAGTTCAGCAGTAGAACTCATCATCAGGTCTTCCAGTTCACACGGCATGACTTTGAGAACTTCATCTCCACCGCAGACCTGGTTCTAATTCAAACAGAAACCATATTTCATTACTACCTCCGTTCAGAAATATAAGATGATTTTCGATATTATACTCCATATATGACTACATATACGCACAGAAATGAGTGAACAAAGACACTAGAACATGCCTTCAAAGGCATGAGAGCAGAGGGATTACATGCAATATCCATAACACAAGTTACCAAGGCAAATATACCCCCTTAAAAGGTAGCATTGATGTTCATAAAGTACTCCCTCCGTCCCAAAATTCTTGTCTTAGATTTGTCTAGATACAAATGTATCAAGTCACATTTTAGTATTAGATACATCCGTATCTAGACAAATCTAAGACAAGAAATTTGGTACAGAGGGAGTAGTTGAAAGTAATCTATAGAACTCGGTGTCAACCTCTCGCATGTTTTGGTCAAAAGAGGAATTTAGAACCTCATTTGGCACACTAAAATCACATGCAAGATCACCCAGAAAGTTGTACTACCAGTACTAGTACTGCGTGTTAGATGAAAAAACACGATCAAGATCGAGAAAAAGATCGTCAACAAGAGACATTACCCGGACTTGCTTAATGAGGGATCCCGGAGAGGGGGGATTGGACAGGGCGATGGCTTTGAGCTTGTCTGCGGTAGTCTCGCGGGGTGCTTGCGCTTCTTCGTACCATGAGCCTCGACGATTTTGGCCAGAGCCATAGACATCACGTCGGCCGGTGCTCCGGCATCCATCCAAGAGAGGAAGCTGAGAGAGAAGAGTGAAAGGAGGAACAAGATGAGGGAGAAGCGAAGCGAGTGGGGGTTTTCTTCAAGAGAGGAAGCTGAGAGATAGGAGTGAAATGATGGTTGCTTCGTCTGTCCAACTTACTGCCGGAAAGGAGGGGGTTTTGTGATTTGATGTCTCATTGGGCATTACTATGGCGGTTCGATCGGGGTAGTCTACTGTCACTCTACTACGGAGTAATTTAGTGCATGGCTGGTGGACCAAGGTGCTGGCTGTCCCACACGTCGGCGAAAGTGAGTAATTTAGTGCATGGCTGGAGGAGGATCCGCACGGTAGAGCGTGTCCACTATTTTTCATTCTGAAAAAAAATGATTACAACAAGCGTTTCCACTCTTACGATGGAGGAGTGCGAAACACGGCAGCCACTTGAACATACACAGTGCTCCTACTACTAGGCATGTGCAGTGGTTCATACATCAGTACTACACAATCTTGTTCCTAGTGTAGTAAGATATGACGATAACAAATGATGTTGTGCGCATGTCAACTACTCCTATATGTAACATAGTACCGCTTTTTTGACTGTCCGGTCGAGAATGAATGGTGAGATCAATGTTAACAGAACTAGGTCCACAGCGCACGAAGAGTACGGTGCTACAGTACTCCACGAAACATGAACCATATGAAGCACATCCTATAGTGTTAGACATGGTGTATGAAGGGTGCACGGGATGGGAGCAAAAGTTCCCTTCTCGACCCACTTTTGGGTGTTTGGCAGAGTGCATGAAGGGTGCATGAGTCCACACTAGTAGGTTGACAAAAATACACGAAGAGGAAACAACTATATTGAGATGAGAATGCAACCAAACACACCCACACGCTTTGTGCTACAGTGACTGATCTGCACCGTCTAAGTTTGATCCAACGGTCATGTTACGCCGAGACATGGACATGCCCATGCAGAGGGCGCCTAAACACCACTGAAGTCCCTCTGCTTCTCGAGGCGCACGACGTTGGTGATGCAGGGTGCAACCGCCCGCAGAGCCCGCTCCGGATCAACAGGAGCCAGCTCGTCAAAGACAGCATCCAATGACACGAATGGATTCCGGTGACGGAGCCCTAAAAGGATTCGGCCGGCAACGGCGACAGCAGCGCACAACCCCTCCTTGTCCAGCTCAGGCCCCACCATCGCGCGGAGACGGCTCAGCTCCTCGGAGATATAGGTGAAGAAGAAGACCAGGTCATGAAGCCACAGCTCGTTGAAGTCGACCGGGTGGTCGAACGGGTTTAGCCCGACGGCCGGCATCATCGCGCTGGCACGACAGTAGGCATCCCGCAGCCGTAACACGTGCGTGGCAACTTGGTTCACCAAGTGGCTGTGGCAATCCTGGACCTCGTCACGATCGGCCCGCTCATGCTCCAGCCGGCTCCCCTGACGGCCTATCGTATCTCCCGCTTTCTGCAGCAACGCTGCCGACGCCTCGAGCATGTTTGTGGTGGACGCCTGCCGCTTTTGAAGCTCCGTGAACTCCAGCACATAACGGAGGAGCATGTCACTCCTCTCCTCCTTGAGCTCATGGAGTTCCACGTCCTTGGCCCTGAGCTCCGCATCCTTGGCATGGAGCTCCTATGTCAGGCGTCTCACCTCGGACTCCGTGATCTGTTGCGCTGCCATGGCACCAGGTAGAAGCAATGGGGAGAGGAAGCAAAGGGGGCGAAACGGCTGAAAGGCAATGCAATCTACGGGAAGGCGGAGGGAGCCAGCCGAGGAGCGGGGAATCTTTTGGTTTTCACCACGGTAAAACACCAGTCGACGACTTCTCACATCAGGGAGCAGTGGGTTTTTACAGGCGGAGTCATCGTGACTAATTGCTAGCGCGCCTGCTCCCGTCAATCAAAAACTTAAAAATTCCGCCGCGCCTCCTCCCATCAATCAAAAAATTAAAAATCCTGCCGCACCCAAAATCCAGAGCAACACCACAGTGGATATTTAAATTTACCTGCCGGCAAGTAGATAAAAAAAGGGGTGAAAAAACAAATGTGGCGGCGGCCTAGCTAATCGGTCGAACTAGCCCAACTAGCTAGCCACCATGCTTCACTGATGTACTCGGCAGGAAAGGTGGTCTTTCGTGATTTGACGACTCATTTACTTGCTTCGGCGCTACGACCGAGAAGGACCCAGAAAACGTGCGGTAGGGCATCCCACATCAGGAAGAATATATGCGTGCACCACCCGGGAGGACCCCGAAACCGCGCGGTAGGGTGTGCCACGTCTCGGCACAGAGGAAAAATGTGCGTGTACAAATATACTGTATCAGACGTACTACCTATGGTTCGACCTCGGGACCCAGCCAGTCGGTCGAAAACACCCCACTAGCCACACAGCTTCATCATGAAAACGTGGCACGGTTAGCTCCGTCTCGACCAACCACAACGTCTCTTGTTCTAGGCGATTCTTCTATTTTCCAAGCATTTTTTTAGTTGTAATAACACCACGGCAAGCCAGTGTCGCTCTTCGTGTGTGCCCGTGCAAAGGTTAGACGATGGAGAGAAGAGAGATTGAGATCGCAGACCTGGGACCCACCCGTAAGTGAGACAATGGTCATGCACGTGTTGACGAGGCACTCCCTCTACTCTGCTCAATGCAAGTACTGTATAAAATCAAGTTATGGGACAAAGCCAACAACCGTTTGTTTTTTCAGGCTATCGACTTACGCTTTGTAGTCCAGGTTGCCAGTTCAAATCTCGTCTTTCAGATTTGTTAGTTTTAGGTCCAAATTTGATTAATGACAAGTGGGACCCCTGTGTGTTGTTCCGATATTTCAGTGTAGGATGGTTTTTTTGAACAAACACTTTGCGCGGTTAGACAAGTAACGGCACGAGTTACACGTATTTTGCAAGTTTACGAACAAAAATGACAGCGGCATAGAATATCACATCCACCCCGCAGCTTAGATACTATGGTGATACGAGTTTTTACACCGTTGGAAGTGAGATCCAATGGCTTGGGAGTAGCCTTTGTAATTATGCGCAATTTCCAAACTCTCCAAAGTTTTTTTTGCAAATAAAACATTCAGGCCTCGTGTGTGCTGCTGCATCTTCGATCCAACGGCTCCCCGGTGCTCATATTAGGTGCTCCCCGTAGCTTAATTACCCGCTACGGTGATATGAGCATCTAGGTCGTATGATCAGTGATCAGATGGCACATGCATAGTACTTGTACTTTCTGCGCATTTCCCAAACTCTATCAGCCGTGTATTGCAAAAACATTCAAACCTCCTATTGTGGGCCGTTAGATCTCAGTGAACTCGTATCACCATAGAATCTATGGTGCGGGAGCACCTCATACTCTCCCGTGCGAGAAAACATAAGGTGCTATCGCAGCTTGGATGCTACGGTGATATGATCTTGGAGGTCGTTGATCTGAGATCCAATGGCATCTGAGTAGTCTTTGTGCTTGTAAGCAGTGGCCGAACTCTTTTGGGGCTTTTCTGCAAAAAACCATTCGAACCACCGAGGAGGTGTTGGGTCACAAATCCAACGCCTCCGAAGAGCTTGTATCACCAAAGCATCTAAGGTGTGGTAGCACATGATATTCTTACATACAGGAGAATATGATGTCCTCCTTCATCTTAGATGCTACGGTGATACGAGCTTCGAGGTCATTGGATATGGGATCAAAGGGCATCTAAGTAGTTTCTGTACAAATTGTGTGCAATTCTCAAACTCATCAAGGTTTCCTGCAAAAAAATTAAGACACATCATGTGAGCTGCTATATCTCAGATCTACAAGCTCCAAGCAACTCGTATCGGCATATAGCATCTAAGGTATGGGGGCACATGATATTCTCCCAAGGAGGAGGGGTGGGGGGTGCACAACCAATCGGTGGTTGGGAGGGTGGGGCAAATATAATCTAATCAACCCTAAACAGAGCTCCACAATTTTATCTAAGGTCAAGGGGTTGACCCCCAACAATCATAGCTCCGCCTAAACACAACATTTGCATGTATTGTAGTACTAGACTTAATATTCATGTTTCAGTTTCATGTTCATTTTAAATATTGAATTGAGGACCATGGATGTCTTAGATTTTACTCCCTTCGTTCCTAAATATTAGTCTTTTTAGAGGCTTCAAATGGACTGGCACATACGGATGTATATAGACATATTTTAGAGTCTAGATTCACTCATTTTGCTCCGTATGTAGTCACTTATTGAACTCTCTAAAAGACTAATATTTAGGAATAGAAGGAGTATTTTTGAACTCGTGTCATACATGCATGGGTTGGAAAAATAGATGCACTATACTTATTGGATTGTTGTTGTGTTCGTGTGTCTCTCTCTCTCTCTCTGTGTGTGTGTGGTCATATGCTTGATACATACAAAGTTTTCTCACCTCCATATTGTTCATCTTTTAAATTTGAATTTGCATTGGAAAACATACTAGGGATACCATGAAATGTGAAATCCACGTTGAGATCACTATATCACAAATTCACTCTAATTCAACAACTCGTCATAAACCAGTTACCACATTGAGATTAGTATTTGTAAGGAAAATATGGGTATTGTAATACACATAGATTCGTTCGGCAATTTAAAAGGTTCCTTTCATATTCTCAAATGGTAGGACCCAACGGCGTACCAGCCAGACCTTGGCTCGTGTTGATCCTAAAAAAACGGGCTCGTGTCCTTCGGTGGTGTGCGTGGTACGCACATTAGGCAACCCCAACCAGTCGAGCCTCAGCGTTTCAAGTTGAAATATCTGGCGGCCAGAATTCCAGCCCTAGGAAATTCCCCTCATGTCCCCAGTCCATAATGACTACCGATGAACAATGGAGGGATGCTTTAGTAACTAGACAACGTTACCTACCGTGCCGAGCACGGTTCAATTCCCTTGGTCGCCACTCGTCAAGGTCACCCATCAACTGCATTGCCTAGTACTACTACTACTACACCAGGATGAGCACAAAATTGAGCCTGTTTGTTCGTGCCTAGTACTTGAGTTAATATATCAGGCAATGCACTGGTACGGAGGGATTATCCTTTTACTCCCTCCTTTCCGGTTTATAAGGCTTATATCAAAATTTTAGTTTTCCCATTTATAAGTCTCAATTTGGTTGTTCCCCATCACATGTTCAGATTTCAAGGTGCAATAAATCATTACATGCAAGTATTAAGAGAAAATGGACCAATGGATGTACTTTATGCATGCATGCATTGCAACTAATGCATTCGTAAACACAATTTTTGAGGAAAACAAGCGCATTAGTTGAGTGGTTTGCAAACTACAACAATTGTTCCACTGCTCACCATCTATCTTGGTTGGTGAGATTTTTGAATTGAGCCCTATAAACCGGAAAGGAGGTTTAACTAAGCAAAATGTTTGACCAAATCCTTTCTTAAGAAATACAATAGGACAGATGTACGGCTTGAAAATTTATTGCATGATGCAGGTTATGATATTGTTTCGAATCCTGGATCTTAAATTTCAAAAAATCCAAAAGTGAGCATAAATTCTTGAAACTGAGCATGGTCACGTGATATGGCACAAATATTACTTCGTAAGTTTTTTCTTCAATTCGAGACAAGTTGCTTATGACAAGTTGCACAAATGAAGAGCCAAGGTATTTTGGAACAAAGACCTGTCACGTTAAGGCAAACGATTTTACTATTGAAACCGTGGGCGTTTACGTGCCGCCACGAGTCCCCGCTTCTCATCGGCAGGTGCCGTCCCAGCAAGCGTGTGAGTCGACGGGAGGCGTGCGAGCAGACCGCTGCGCCGGCTGTCAGGGAGGCATGCGAGCAGACCGCTGTGTAGACTCACCGGGAGGCGAGCCCTTTGACCAGGCTCCGCCGCCCACCGTCGTCCCAACTGCTCCCACTTTTAATGTCACCGGCGCCGCAGTTTAAAATCAACCCCGCACTACCCGGTATCGCTACAATCCTCTCTGTTCCTCTCTGATTCTCCTGTCGTCTACCTCCAACTAGCCTGACCTAAACGTACGCCATGCCGCATCACGATGGTCTGCCCTTAGTGTTCCAATTTCATGAGGAAGACATCCAGTCGGAGTCTCAAGAACATAAGGCGCTCTGGGACGAGCTTGAAATGGCCTTGCGGGAAGATGTCGCGCCTGTCCCCGCTCTCGTTCCGGCTCCCGTCGCCCCGACTGCGCCAGCGCCCATCCCTGTGGCATTGATGGGCTGGGAGCCGCACATTGTCGTCGAGCTTGATGCCACGGGGTTCCACGAGGTCCCCACCGACTTTCACGCGCCCGTGCACCTGCCAGCGCATGCGCCTGCGCATGCACTGACGCGCACGCCCGTGCCGGTGCCTGTGCACCTGCCAGCGCATGCGCCTGCGCGTGCACTGACATGCGCACCCGTGCTGGTGCCCGTGCACACGAATGTCTCCGCCGCGCCATTGACAGCGCCTGTCCCCGCGCGGGTGCCAGTGCCCCCCTCGGCGGCATGGATGGCCGCCGTCGACCGCTTCCTTGCACCAACGCCAGTCGCCTCCTCCGGCCAGTTGACTCGCTCCGAAGTCCAGAATATTTTGTCCTTCCTTGAAGCTAGCCCAACGTCCAGGAGTACGCCAACAATGATGCAAGACGCCGCCGTCGCTGTCGGTCATTGGCCCGACGACACACAGAGCACGGCAGAGGAGCCACTTCCCACCGCGAGACGCCCCCACCGCCGCCGCGTAATCTAAATTTGCCATGAAAAACGTTTGGATTGCCATGATTAAAATCCGAACGTTTATCATTTCCATTTATTTTATATCGATCGTCCTATAATTTAAAGTCGGAGTCAGACTGAACAAAATGTATGGTTTGATCGATTGAATGTTCTGCTAGAGTTGTATCAAATTAAATATAAAACGTCATCAAGCCACATGTATTCCTTGTCATCCAACGACCTACACTGCTTCAATGTCAAGTGCTCAACACGTTTAGCTAATTTCATGCCAAAAAATAGTGCTAATCACATGACAACACGCAAATAATATCCTAGTAGTTAATATCTGCATGCACTTAATATACTTCCAAATTACCATGCATTGCACGTACACACTGACTAGTGCTGCGAGTACGTGAAACTAGTGCCGTGACTTGTGAACGCGTCCAGATATGGTCAACGGCAACATCGCCCGCGAGTTCTTCCTATTTGCCCGTGCGTCTAAACGCAGAAGGGGAGGAGAGAGAGAGCACACATGGAACCCAACAGTAAGTGAAGGTAAATAGTACTAAAAATAATATTACATGTTATCCATTAATTAGGCTGTGGTAATATAAAAACATTATGTGAACAAAGGGGGTACAACAAACATTGCTATTCTACGTATGTTGCCTATTGACGTGCGGCTTGAAGGCCCGGTCGCATGTTCGATCCTCGTCCTTTATTTTTTAATTTGTATATGGGTCCAAATTTGCTTCATGACATGTGGGCCCCTCGGTGTGTAGTTTGTAGCACTTTAATTTGTTGGTCGAAATTTGTTCCATTCCAACTAGACTATCGGTGTGTAGTTTTGTAGCTTATTTATAATAATTAAAGAAAACAACATAGTTTTTTCAATAATACCATGGTGCGACGTTGAAGGCGAGAAATGACGTGCGAGAGAGCGATGACCGAGCTAGAGGGAAATCAACTAGGGGAGTTGCGTGGGTTGCAACGGTGTTTGGAGTAGTTGTGGGCCGAATGCTACAAAAATATAATCTAAACCGACCGGAATAATTGCCTACACAAATTAATCCAAGGTTGGAGTGCCCGTCGTAATGTAAATAGCTTCGGCTTTGCGAGGGATGGAGAGGTAGTAGCTTCAACGCGTGGAAGATACGTTATGAGAAAGCGAGATCAATCGAGAGACATATAGATAGAGACAAAGTGAGTATGGTCCGACATTCATTGAACAAATATATATGCTCCGGAGAGATATTGTCCGATTGAGCTTTTGGTAAGGGTGAGGGCTGTAAGATAGAGCTTGAGAGATGATCCAGTCACAGACGTGTAGATATATTTTATGCGTGGGAGGAAGCAAGGTCAACCGATCACACAGGGTCACCGTGCGATCGAAAGAGTGGGACGGGTTGGAGAGAGTGACCTAGATAGACGATGTGCGTGAGAGAGTATACAATGTGAATAGGTTGAATTGGGCTCAAACATGGTGATATATCGTTTTTTGTCCGAGAAAGAGCGAGGTAAATCGAGACATACGGAGAGAGAGAGATAGAGATAGATAGATAGATAGATAGATAGATAGATAGAGAGAGAGAGAGAGAGAGATTGAGTGAGCATGACCCACCATGAGGTCAAAAGAGTGGCGGCGGCTTGGATGGACTGACCTAGATAGACAATCTGTGTGAGAGAGTATAGAGTGTGTCGATCGAGGCCCGAACAGGGAGATATATCATTTGTGTGTGAGAGAAAACGAGGTTAAACGAGACTTAGATAATGAGAGCTAGATTGAGCGAGTGTGGCCCGCCGTGCGGAAGAAAGAGTGA
Source organism: Triticum aestivum (assembly GCF_018294505.1). Taxonomy (NCBI): domain Eukaryota; kingdom Viridiplantae; phylum Streptophyta; class Magnoliopsida; order Poales; family Poaceae; genus Triticum; species Triticum aestivum. The sequence continues at coordinate 50,009 of NW_025226294.1, read as the reverse complement.
GATAGTCTCGAGGGAGTGACCTAGATATACAACGTGCGTTCGTGTGCACGAGAGGTTGGGGGGCTAGATAGGCAATGCATGTATTTAGCGTGAGAGGGTGAGAGGGAGAGGGGGGGGAGAGAGAGCTCGGCATGGGGTGCAATGGCGGGTGTGTGAGGTAAATACATTTGGTAATAGGAGTGGAAAAAGGGGTTGTGTAGTTGAGAGACTTAGAGATCGAAACATGGAGAGAAAGAATGAACGTGTGTTGGAAACCGATAGCTTGC
>NW_025226294.1:0-49408 GCF_018294505.1 Triticum aestivum | reverse complement strand
TTGAATGTACATAGTATGAGACCTAATATCGATGTTTCAATTCGGTGTACATTGTAAGATTTGAACCGAGGACCAGGCATACGGGTAATTATTTCGAATTCGTGCCATACTAAGTTTCGAAAAGTTGACATTGGCTCAATTTGTTGTGCTATTTTGTAGGTCGTATGTTTGAATCCATCCAAAAGTTTTCTCACTACCATGGTGTTCATCATATACATATGAATTTGTATTAAAAAAGTAGCGTGGCTACAGTGAAATGCGAAATCCACGTTAGAATTGGAGATCGCCACGTGACACACACTCTAATTCAAATAACTAACTACGTGACACACACTCTAATTCAAATAACTAATCATGTGACACACTCTAATCCATGTTAGCGTGGGTACCGTTTTCATTTTTTTTCAAATAACTCCTCATTAATTAATTTATAGTACTCCCTGTGTTCACTTTTATAAGACCTTGAAGACATTTCAGACAATGTGCAAAATAGTTCATTTTAAGTTGTCTGAAACGACTTACAAAAGTGAACAGGTGGAGTATCTCGTTTCGAATGACTAATTATTGCAAGGAAATACAAATTCGTTTGCAAATGAAAGAAGATTCGTTTGCATTCTCAAATGTAGGCGCACCAGGCAGACCAGGGTCGTGTCGGGGTGGTTGCTGCTTTGGTGCCTTAAAGGCAACTGCCCTTGGGTGACTGACATGTGGGCCAGCCACCTGTTGGGCCCACATGTCATGGACAGAAAGGCAGGTGCCTTAAGGCACCGAAGCATAGTCCTGTTGGGGTGGTCACGTGTGTCGGACGGATGCGTAGCACCCAGCCACCCACCCCCTCCCCCCAAAAAAGGACGACGACAATATAAGTTCGCGCTTCCACGTTTCAGATTGAAATATCTGGCGGACCCAATTCCAGCCCTACAAAATCTCTCTTCTCCACCGTCCCCTTCCGCGCCCAGATTGCTCAAATCCCTAATTCGCTGCCATCCCTCGAATTGCCCCTCGTCTCGTCTCTTTCCCCACCGTTCCCCACCTCTGTGCCGGACGACAACGACGAAGACGATGGTCGCGCTTCACCACCGCACCGGAGCTACCTCATCTACGCCCTTGTCCACCGCACCGGGTGGTTCACCGACAATGTGCGCCGCCGCAACCGACGTGCCTCACAGACACCGAGTTCCACCGCATCAGGTGTGCTTCACCGATGCCGTCTCCCAGCTCATCGGGGCTACTTCACCGAGCACATCGTCTCACCTCCGCCCCCGAGGCCGTTGGGGCTTCACCAACGGTCTCGTCCACCACATCGTAGCGCTCCGCTGCCACTCAAGATATGCATCCGTGCACGGCCAGCCAACGCCAGCGCATCACCCTCAACGGCTCTGAAGTGACCCGCACTCTAGCTAGGCGAGCATGCCCAAACGCCGGCCCGAACTAGGTATCCACACATCACTCCCTTGTGCACTATTCCGATGATGTTTGGATATCCTTTCACTGCTCTCTTAGCTTACACGCCTATGCAACTCTGACTTTAACTCTTATTTCTTCTGGAGATATCATCTGAAACAAGCAAATCCATTTTTTAGCGAAGCATGACAGGGCTACGGGATCTGGTACACATCCTGCACACCCGTATAACCTTGTAAGTATCTGTCCTCCAGTACAACATCAAGGTCGATTCCTCTTATTTGATCAACCATTCGTCATGTCAAAAATGCAGAGGGGGATGCAAGGAGCACAAGGCCTGCACATCCAAGCAAGTGGTAACATGGACCTGTACATGGAACATCCCAAGCACAAGCAGAGCTGTAGTGAGCCTGTACAACAAGCTAGCGTAGGTCCCTGCATTTCATTTAATTCGTACTGGCATTCGTGTATGATTTGTGTGAAGTGGCTGATTCACGAATTCAAGTTACCAGGGGCGAACATTTAACTTAAAAAGTACGAAGGCACTTGCACTCCGGAAATCAACATAACTTGAGAAATGTGAAGCTACATGCACTTTGAAAACCAGCTAATGATCCAAAGTAGTTCAGATTATAAACACTGAATGATGCAAGCACCAAAAAACATAAAATGCAACATGGTGTACAAGGACTACAAACATGGTCTGTACCTGCTTGAATTATTCGTTCTCTGGCTGAAAATATCGAAGTGTAATTGCACGTATAACCTGTGCGCAAACTGCATGTCAATATATCTATCCTGCACAAGTATGCCAATAGTTTCAAACAACAGATTAGAAAAGTATTTATGCTATGTTGTCATGATACGGGGACTTTCTGGTAGATGGCCTCGACGTTTCCTCAAGCTATGAAAATGCACTATAATTTGGTTTTCATCAATGCCTGCAAATCTCTGTCTCTCTCAACATAGTAGATCATCATTAGACACTAAATCCTTCAATGAGCTTGCAAAATGCTTGTATTAGATCCCTCATTAGACACTATATGTTCATCACCAGGAGCATGTAAAATGTTTGCATCAAATCCTTCATTAGCAGTCTGTTCATTAGACATTTCAGGCTCAAGAACAACATGAGCTTGTATGTTTGCACCGAAAACTTCATTAGATACATCAGATCCAGTCAGTTCAGTATTGATTGGGGGAGTTATAAAATAAGTATAAATTGGTTTCATTTTCTCATAGATTCCCTACAACAAGCAGTTTTACAACATCGTCAGGTTTAACTATTGGCCAGAAATTGAAGAGTTGAATTAGATATAATCAGGGATGTGATGTACCTGCTCGTTGCGCATGCTACTCTTGCAAGCTGCGACTGTCCGTTTGCGCAAGCTCAATGCCATGCCCGTGCTGCCGCCGCTGCCTCCCACGCAGGCTACACCCAGGGTTGGATCTTCATCTTCTTGTCCTTCTGTTCGCTTGAAGCCCGGCGACCGCCCTCCAATGAGGGTGCGAGGAAGTGCTGTGTCGGTATGTCCAGCGGCAGCTAGGTTAGGAGCGAACCAGACTGGAGGCTGGAGCGAATGAATTGGAATTTTTCCTGCTGTCGATCGATATGGGAGGCGCTCGTTTGGGCCGCGAGCCTGCTATAGGGCCTGCCTTGCACTTATGTTATTGGCCCATGCAAATTGAAATATTTTTCTTCATTTTTTACATTGCCTGCTTGTGCGTTGGGACGAACAAAACTAGCGTGGGCCAACCTGGACGACTCAAACTAGGTGCACACTTTCCAGCCACCTGAGGCGGCCGCCCATACCAGCCCCTATGATGGCGTCACCCCTTTTTGCGTGTATGATTGGATAGTGAAAAATATTCCGGTGGCGCTTTTGATTTACCCACAGAATGGTTGAATTGCTTGTTTCTATGAACTGAGTTCACCAATAATGTGAAGGATGCTAGTCTTTTCATCCTATTGTAGATTGCTTAGATCTTGATATGCCAAAAGTAATCGCATGAAATATACAGTAAAAGCCAGCCTGATGTGTTTGGCTACAACTAGTCTGACTACACGTCCTCATATAACATATCAAGGACGCACCATCTTACCAGATTAACCATTCGACTTACCCATGCAGTGTGGGAAGAAAGAAGTATTGGAACTGCGTATCCAAGCAATTGATGCCATGGACTCCTTTGTACAACCTTGCAAGTGAAAAAGAAGTTGCAGTGTGCCTGTACAAAGAACTAGCGTAAGTTTAGTTACCTGCTTCTCAGAATTTTAGTTAGCCACTTATTGCAAAATTGTTTAATTACGTTGCTTGGCTTAATTTAGTTTGCTACTGATTACATAATGGCATAGCCTGTTAATCATATTGTAGACCGCGCCTATCTATGTGTTTGATACTTACTGTTAAAAATTACCTGTTTGCCTTAACTTAAATATCTACTTGTTTCTTTAACTGCTTTGCTGCTGCAACAGTGGGTTACAATGATGTTAATAACTACTCCCTCCGTCTCATAATATAGGACGTTTTTTGACACTAGCATAGTGTTAAAAAACGTCTTATGTTATGGGACGGAGGGAGTACTTTTCAGCATCCAATTGAAACTCTTTAATTCCTTGTTTGTTTAACTGGTTTGCTGTTATAACTCCCAGTTGAGATGTTTTGCTAACTTCAACTTTTCTGAATCCAATCGGAACTTTAATGGCAAAACAGGTTAGCCCAAGATCAAAGAGCGAGGTCCCCATGGACTTTGCATCATCCCACAGCAGTGGCACCGGCCTAATCGTGCATTATGAATTGCCAACTGCTGATGCTCTAGAGGCTAAACTAGTGGTAGAAAGAGATTCTTCTTCTGCACTTAAAGATGAAGTTGACATGTTGAGGAAGCAAACAACACAATCACAAGCAGTACTCAAGACAACCATTAAATATTTGGTGGATTTCAAAACAAAGCAAGCTAAGACTGACCAGATTGTTAAGGTCCTGAAGGAAAAAAGGAAATTAAATTCCTACTTGGTAAATCATAGGTGAAATGTTCTTTCCATAGTTGAAAAACATTTGTGTTGTCTGTTCATGTAATCAATCAAACCTTTTGTTTTAGAGATCATGTAATAATTGTTTTTTTTGTTTTTTGGTTTGTAATTTTATTTGAGCACAAGTCTGTATTAATTGATAAGACTCGGAGACATTTCATTTGGATTGCTGTGCCAGACCTACAAATATGCCAATCGGGCTGAATGTGCATTCAGCAATACTAGTAGTATAGATGGACCATAAGTGGCACGCATCGGAAAGGGCCAAGATGCTGGCTAAAAAAAGGATGCTGTTGTAGCCAAAAAAAAGTACAGCGGCCTGGCTTATGTATGTTAGTTGATATTATTGATCCATATACTCTATAAGTGTTTATATGTCTGTTAGTTCTGTACATTCTTGGTTGATTGACTCGGTATTTGAATCTTAATACATCACTTGTGTACATATCTAAATGGAAGTACACATTATGCTGCGTGTGACATTTGAGTTGGACATGAAGTGCTCCAAATATTCGAATTCACCTTAAACTGGATACTAGTTTCTCAATTTGAGTATCGGCATTTGTAAACCATATTCATATATGACAGTGGAATACATCTTTGTCGTCCTTTTGAAGATATATAAAAACACATAGAATGATTTATAAAGATTCATATAGGAATACAAAATGGATTCGAATTTAGTTGCCAGGGTAAACGTGGATGCTTATTGTCCCAAAATTCGAAAGAAGCAGCAAAATGTCCACTCTCACGTCGGCTGCCCGAAACCAAGTGTTTGGGAGATGGAAATTACTGTCTACCCATTACACAGACAATCCATCGGCCCGATTGCCACTACTCTAAATAGGGGTAGGTTAGTAACTTCAATTGGACGTGACACGACCGCCTCTGAGCCCATTCTGACACGGTGGGCGTTAAACATGGGCGGCAAAACACATTTGATTCAAGCTCGTCCGAAAGACCTCTGTTTCTCCCTCCATTCCCCATTCATACACGGTGGGTGGCAAAACAAACTCGACTCGGCCAAAATCGATGTAGGCAAATAATTTCAATAGGGACAGGTTTGTAACTTCACTCATACGTGACACAACCGCCCTACCTGTCAGCCCCGTTCATACACCGTGGGCGCCAACCATGGGTGCCAACCACCCTCTCCTCGCCCGAAATCGCTCTGGGCAAATATTGGCGAGATGCGAGATTACCGTCCAATCCCCAACCGACGAGACGTCCAATTTTTAAACGGAGGCTAAGTTCGTAACTTTCCCATATTTCAGACAGGCGCGTCCCAAAAACATGGTTCCCCGTACCTCTCCCTCCATTTTCCCATTCATACACCATCCGTGCTAGAACACTCCATCCCCACACCAGCCTCCGTCCGCCACCCCATCCATCGCCGCCGTCCTCCACCACATCCATCGCCACCGTCTTCCACCATGCCGGAGCGCCTACCAAGACCGTGTCGTCCACTGCTAGAGATGGACGTTTCTCATCCACGGCGACGGACCAAAAGCCTTGCATCGCGTCCTCTCGCTTCATCGGCGTCGTCGTCCTCTTTGCCGGGGCCGCTCACACGACCTTCTCTTCCACCGCAACGGGACTTATCCCCCGATGCACCCGTCTACCGTCGCAGATCTGCTTCAACGTCACCGACAGCCATCACACCCCCGATGCCTACACGGCGCCGCAAGAGAGGTGGTACTTCATATCTCCTCAACTTTTTGATCTCAACCAGAAAATAGATCTTAACTTGGTTACTCTACTTTCTTTTCAGCTCTTAGAATTTAGTTCTTAGTTCGAAGCAAACAATGGATGCTAAATATCATTTCTCTGGTTTGCAGCTTCAAATCTGCAATGGCACAACCACAATACGGTTTAATTGATCATGCTTAGGGTTTAATTGATCATGTTGGTTCCGTGGTGGTTTCTTTAATAGAAATCGGAGGGGAAACCCTCTTTTGCTAAAAAAATATGCTTAGAGTTTCCCCCTTTTATGATCACTATACGATCAGAATACGTGCTTCGTGTCATAATAACACTGCTCCACGCATCAAGCTAAACAAGCTTAGATGTTCAAATACAAATATGATATTATTAAAACAGAGTTGTTTAATTGGTCAGCTAAATGTTCCTAAATTAGTTTCAAAAATGCATGTTCGCCGCTCGGGTGTGTATCTCTACAGGGTGCCCACGGTGGGCCGGCCCACCCTGGGATTTTGGGTCGTCCCAGGCCCCGACTCTTCTCTGTTCTGCTGCGCGCTTCCGATCTCTACTCGCCCCCAGCCGCCTGCCTCGCTGGCGACTTGCCGTCCCCGGACGGCATGACTCTAGGAGGAGACGCCGGACTAACAGGAGGCCAGGAGCCGCTCGCCCAACAGCGTAACCGCTGCCCGGGCGCGCTGCCGTGCCTACCTTCCCAGTCCGTTCAGGGCTCAGGCGTGCAGCACCCACCAAGCCAACCCGATTTATCCTGAGATACGTCCTCAACACTCAGCAGCCACTCCTCATCACCCATTTTCTAATTGATTCATTACTCATTAGGCAGGACTGTCATTAGGGTTTGTTGTGTGCTCAGTGCTACCTATACTTAATGGTTCAGATGTATTTCGGTAATCTTTAGTACCTCTAAAGTTCATAGGGTTTTCAAAATTCCGGCCCTCGGAATAGAAACTAGTCATTTTGGATTGTTGGTCGTAGTGACATTGACCCAGATTACTACTGTAAGCCAGGTTTGTTGACAATTTTACTTGTCTTTCTTACTCATTCAATATAATATCCAATTATTCACGTCGATTAGTAGCAAACAATAAGTGCTAGACAAACTTCTTCATTCAGATTTTGGACGGTCTCTTACTGCAGTTACAATTCTGCATACTTGTCCTAATAAGCTCACAAGTAAATGATTGATTCACTACATCTATGCTTGCCTTGTCATATCTGTTGTCAATATTCTTTTAGGGTGGACCACCCTGTTTCTAAATACTGGAACCGTAGACCTGAGTGAAGAGTATTTCTCTATGTGATCTCTTCCATCATGTGCAGGTAACGAACACTGCATTGTATAGAAAGAAAGTGTCATTTCCAGCTTTTACATAGGTTTCGATCTTTTACATGGAATACAGTCTGCCTACTTGCTTTGTGTCGCACTACCAACACTCCACCCTTGAAGCTAAACATTACGCCACTCATAATTGCTTAGTTTATTTGTTCAAATACGAATTTCATATGATTCTAATGTTCCTACTTCAGTTTTGAAATGTGTGCCTGCCTGTTATAGAGGCATTAGGGGTTTGTATTTCTGTATGTGGTCTGGTCAGCACGGTTGGGGAGGTGAACTTTGCATATGCAGGGGTTTATAGGGAGACACTCTCCGAGTTGAATCCGCAATGCATTCCATAGATAATCTGACTACTTTTTATGTTTTCATGAATCTCAGATTCTGAACAGCATCATAATGATTATGAGCTTGCGCGCATGAAAAGAATAAAGGAGAACAATGCCATGGCTGTCAAACTTGGCGTTAAGGGACTGAAATCAAGTCTGAATGCAATGCAATGCAAACGCTCTCCACCTATAGATTCATGCTCAGAATATGATCCTAACAGTGATTCTGAGCTAGAGGGAGACCTAAGTCAATGTAGCTCCCTAGTGGAGGAGTCAGAGGAAGATGCCCTATCCTATTCACCCATCAAGGTACTTGCTCTAACTTTCCAAGGTCACATTGCTCGCACATATCTTGCAACTGATGCTTTGCATTGCTTCTACTTTGTTGAACTACCATTAGCTTAGTTTACACATCGTGTATGTGAATACGCCCTGCCTATCCATTTTCAGTACATATTCCATCTGTTGTCATACCATATTTATCCATTCAAATGTTGTTCTTGTGTATCAGACGTTCAAAAGGAAGAGTGAAAGTGCAACTATCCCTAGGTGGTTTTGGTAATTCATAACAACATATAGCTCATTGAGCTAATGCTATTCCAAGACTATTATTTCAGGAAAGCTCAATGAATGGCATGGCATGGATGATGAAAGTGGATCCCTCAAAATACTAAGGACAAAGGATTGGCTCAAGCTCAAAAGCTCAAGACTCTTCATTTTATATTTTAGTGATCCAAGATCACATTGAGTCTATAGGAAAAGCCAATACTATCAAGGAAGGATGAGGTGTTGCTTAATGAGCCTCTTGCTTCATGTGCTTAGTGATATGCTCCAAAACCCTCAGCTACTTTCTCACATCCACAAATGACCTAAACCCAGAGCCAAAATCGGTCACACCGATTCTTCCTATCCGGCGCCACCGATTTCAAAAGTCATAACCACTGCCACAAACCCTAGGCAAATCGGTCCTACCGATAGGGATCTCAGTCTCACCGAGATGGGATTGTAATCTCTCTATTTCCCTTCGTAACGTTTCGGTCAAACCGAAGTGAGCGATCGGTCCCACCGAGATTGCAATGTAAACTCTCTGTTTCCCTTTGTAACATTTCGGTCTCACCGAAAAGAGCAAATCGGTCCCACCGAGTTTACCTGACCAACTCTCTGGAAAGCTTATTACCAAAATCGGTCTCACCGAGTTTCTGTAATCGGTCTTACCGAGATTATGTTATGCCCTAACCCTAACCGAATCGGTCTCACCGAGTTGCATGTCAGTCCCACCGAAAATCACCAACGGTCACTAGGTTTACTAAATCGGTCCGACTGAGTCTGTTGAATCGGTCCCATCGAGTTTGGTAAATTGTGTGTAACGGTTAGATTTTGTGTGGAGGCTATATATACCCCTCCACCTCCTCTTCATTCGTGGAGCGAGCCATCAGACTAAACCTACACTTCCAACTTACCATTTCTGAGAGAGAACCACCTACTCATGTGTTGAGGCCAAGATATTCCATTCCTACCATATGAATCTTGATCTCTAGCCTTCCCCAAGTTGCTTTCCACTCAAATCCTCTTTCCACCAGATCCAAATCCTATGATAGAGAGTTGAGTGTTGGGGAGACTATCATTTGAAGCACAAGAGCAAGGAGTTCATCATCAACGCACCGTTTGTTACTTCTTGGAGAGTGGTGTCTCCTACATTGGCTAGGTGTCACTTGGGAGCCTCCGACAAGATTGTGGAGTTGAACCAAGGAGTTTGTAAAGGCAAGGAGATCGCCTACTTCGTGAAGATCTACCGCTAGTGAGGCAAGTCCTTCGTGGGCGACGACCATGGTGGGATATACAAGGTTGCTTCTTCGTGGACCCTTCGTGGGTGGAGCCCTCCATGGACCCGCGCAACCGTTACCCTTCGTGGGTTGAAGTCTCCATCAACGTGGATGTACGATAGCACCACCTATCGAAACCACGCCAAAAACATTTGTGTCTCCAATTGCGTTTGAATCCTCCAAACCCTTCCCTTTACTTTCTTGCAAGTTGCATGCTTTAATTTCCGCTGCCCATATACTCTTTGCATGCTTTCTTGATTTGTGTGATGATTGCTTGACTTGTCCTAAGATAGCTAAAATCTGCCAAACTCTAAAACTGGGAAAAGGTTAAGTTTTTAATTGGTCAAGTAGTCTAATCACCCCCCCTCTAGACATACTTCAAGGTCCTACAAGTGGTATTAGAGCTTTGGTCTCCATTTGCTTTGATTTACATAGCTTTGGTGGTCATAGCCTTGGTTTCACAACCTAGGAGAGTATGGCGTCTAGCGAGGGAAATTATCACCGTAGAGGTCCTTACTTTGATGGTACTAACTTTGCTAGTTGGAAGCATAAGATGAAAATGCATATTCTCGGACATAACCCCGCCGTTTGGGCAATTATTTGTATTGGCTTGCAAGGTGAATTCTTTGATGGGAGGGAGCCGAACCGTGAAGCTAATGCGGAAGGATTGAAGATGCTGCAATACAACGCTCTAGCATGTGATATCATCTTCAACGGATTGTGCCCCGAAGAATTCAACAAAATCAGCCATCTTGAGAATGCAAAGGAAATTTGGGATACTCTGATTGATATGCATGAAGGTACCAAATCCATCAAGGAATCCAAGTTGGATGTGCTCCAAAGTCAGCTTGACAAGTTCAAAATGAAGGATGGTGAAGGTGTCGCTGAAATGTATTCTAGGATTGCTCTTATTACAAATGAGATTGCCGGCTTAGGGAGTGAAGAGATGACCGACAGATTCATCATCAAGAAGATCCTAAGAGCATTGGATGGAAAGTATGATACCGTTTGCACATTGATCCAAATGATGCCAAACTACAAAGATCTCAAGCCAATGTAAGTCATTGGAAGAATTGTTTCTCATGAGATGTCACTCAAGGATAAGGAGGAACTTCACAACAAGTCAAGTGGTGCTTACAAAGCCTCAAGTGAAGCCCCCACATCATCAAGTGAGAAACAAACCTTCAATGAAGAATTGAGCTTAATGGTGAAGAACTTCAACAAATTCTACAAGAGTAGAAGCAAAGAAAGAAGCTCCAAGACAAGGTCTTACCATGACAAAAGATCTTCTAGTCGAGAGCGCAATTACTACAATTGTGGGAGACCTGGACACTATTCCAATGAGTGTACGACACCCTACAAAAAGGAGAAGATTCTCCAAGAAGAAGAAGCAAAAGAGAAGAATCACCACCAAGAGAGAGGAGGAGTAGAGATGATCGTTATGAACGAAGACCCTCACGGAGAAGCAAGGATTCGGAAAGGAAGGACAAGTCATCAAGGAGCTACACAAAACAAAGACATCAAGCTCATGTTGGTGTGGGTATCCGGCTCCGACTCCGACAATCACTCCGAGAGAAGCTATCACTCCGACTCCGAATATACTCAAGATGAAGGTGTTGCCGGTCTAGCACTTGTGTCAACCAACTCCTACGACATATTTGATTCGCCAAATGAAGGAATTGGAAGATGCTTCATGGCCAAAGGTCCAAAGGTAACACATCCTGAGTATGTTGATTTCAATAGTGATGAAGATGACTTGCTTGTGGATGATGATCTACTTGTTGACAACTCTAGTGATGAATACTATGATGAAACGTCAATTAATCATGCTAATCAAGATAAAACGAATGAAAATGATAAGGAGAAGATTGAGCTTCTAACTAAAGAACTAAACACTCTTAAGTTGACTCATGAAACTATCTTCGAAGATCATCGAGAACTTTTAAGGGCTCATGAGAAGTTACGCTTTGAAAAGCTCAATCTTGAGCAAGAGCATGAGTTCTTAAAAGCAATCAATGATGATCTTCGTAAGAAAAGTTCTTCTTACATTGCCAAGCGTTTACTCTTATCTGCTTACATGCCTCAAGTCAAGTCTAGTAACAAGTACAAAAAAGATACTTCCTCTAGTAGTAACAATAACAATGTCAATATTGTTGCTTCTAGTAGTTCTCTTGATTCCACTAATGATTCTCTTAGCCAAGTTACACTTGAGCAAGAAAATAGCTTATTGAAGGGAATTATAGAGAAAGGTGTTTACAAGAGCCTTGCCGGGAGTAAGCAATTCGAGGAAATTGTACGCAAGCAAGGAAGACACCGGAAGAATCAAGGTGTTGGTTTTGAACGAAAGTTCAATGCCAATGGAGTTGAGTGGGAAGAAGATCAATACCCCAAGATGAAGTTTGTTCCTCAACAAGAGAAGTATGATCCTACTTCCTTAAAGGGAACACAAGCACAAGATGATCTTCCACCACAAGATCACAAGAACAAAGGCAAGGACAAGCTTCAAGAAGAGATTGATGCATTTGAAGAAGCACCTAAGGCCTTGTTCAAGTGGGTTCCCAATACTACGTCAAGTTCTACTTCATCAAGTACAACTACAACTCCAAGGATTCCCATCAAGATGATGTGGATCCCGAAGAAGAAGAACTAGAGAGTTCTTGAGGGTGACTCCGCCAACATTCTTCACTCATATCATTATGGCAAGGACAAGTGCAATCAACTTCCACATCTTGCACTAGTTCAAGGAGTCACAAACCCTCATGTTGGTAAGGCAAGGGACAAGGTAACCTAATGATTTCATGGACATCATCTTGTGTGTGCATCACTCTATGTCTATGGATATTCTTGTTTGTTCCTTGTGGGACTAACCCATATAGGTAAGTTGAAAGTGCAAGTCACTCCAACGGATTGCTCCAAATGATCTACATCAACATTGAGCATCCACATCTTCAACACCTACATGAGGTCATCTTCGACAAAACCCAATGTTAGTTCATCCCTCTAAGGGGGGATCTCACATCTAGGGGGAGCTTAACTCTAAGAATTGAGTCAAAGCAACTCTAATGGTGTGAACACATCAATGCATTATGTAAAAGTGGTAACCCCACTTGAGCTTAAACGATGAGTATGACCTATGATCAAATGTTTTCATTTGACTCCTAAGTCAATATACTCATATATAGATGACCTAGTCATCGCCAATTGTTTGATAGATGCTAGAATTAGTTGTGCATGTTTTGCCACATTTCTCATTTGCCATCCTATTGTGTGAGCATGTTGGTGCATATTTTACTCATTCGAGGACATCCACTTGTTGTTTTGATTGATTTGCCTTTTTTCTTTTTGCCAAGTGGATGGACAAGAATCCCTAAGAACCTTCTCTAGCTATCTATGCTTTTCTCGTCTCAAAGTCTATTCATGCTACATCACAAAATTTGATCAAGTCAGATTCGAACCACTCTGTGTGAGGAGCACTCGGAGTCCCCGATTTGTCATAGACTTAAACTTCCAAAACTTCTTTGTGATTCTCGGTCTGACCGATTCCTCCATTTCGGTCCTACCGAGATCATTAAGTCGATCTGAGTTTTCAATCTCGGTGCAAACGATTTGAACTTTCGGTCACACCGAGTTGCTGTAACTGTACACAATTATGCATCTCGGTGCCACCGAGTTGTTCTACTCGGTCACACCGACAGGGTCGGGCTATATATAGTCACGGGCAAAAATTTGGAAATTTCTCTGAACCCCTTCGCCCGCGCAATAGCTCGCTCTACCTCCAAGGTCTCCGGATCGTCTCCTCGTCGCCAGCCGCCTCCTGTCGCTGGTCTTCACCGCCATCAACGGAATTCAACCCCGCCGTTGCCGCCGTAGTGAGTTCATCGCTGAGCTAGGGTATGGACTCAATCACTGTGCTATCCTCGTCTGATTCCTAGCACATTGTGTTCTTATTGATTCTTGCCACGATTGAAACACTCCTATCCAGTCAATGCAATCCGTAGATTAGATGAGATTCAAAATTTTAGGGTTAGGTTTCCGCCAAAACCATCTCAGACCCACCGAGTTGAAAAACTCGGTCACACCGATTTGGCTTATGCCATTGCACTAGTAACTCTCGGTCTGATCGAGAATTACTAATTGGTGAGACCGATTTTAGGACTTTGTGAAACCCTAGCAGTCTCGGTGCCACCAAACTGTGACTCGGTCCAACCGAGTTCATCAGTTTAGGTTCCAAAACTGCTTCGGTATCACCGAGTTTGAAAATCGGTTGATCCAAAATGCTTTCAGTGGAAAACTAAAACTGAATTTTTGAATCATTCTTTTGCAAAAATCTCTGCATTTTGTGATGCTCATCCACTCTATCTCATCTATAACAATTCATAGGGTCAGCAGTCAGTGTTTGCAGCATGTCAGACCAGAGTGACAGCCAGAACAGGTCAGAAGAGTAGATTGACATGAGTCAGGGCACTAGTCCCTCCAGCACTTCAGATGAAGGCATCAGAAGCACTCCTAGCAACCTGCCTAAGGCTGCTACCAGGCAAGGAAGGAGAAGGCTGCCAAGATGCCAACTCAAGAGGAGGCATCTGAGTATTTCTTGAAGAACAAGCAGGAGCAGCTTGGTTACTTAATAGCATCAACACTAAGGATTGAGAAGGGATTGACCACCCTCACTCAGAATCAGGAGAGCTTGGAAAGAATCATGGAACTCAAATTTCATGATCTTGATGTCAAAGTAACTGAGATTCAGTCAGTTGTGGAGCACCTGCAGGATGACATGTAGGAGAGGCAGGGCAAGACTACCACTAATGTATTTGCCAGAGTGCCTAGAGCTCAGAGGTCAGTTGCAGTGCCTGTGCCAGACACCAGAGCCACATCATCTGCACCAGCTACAGCTCCTACAGCTCCAGTGCAACCAGCTCTAGCATCAACTCCAGCACCCTCTACTTCAACTGAAGCCTTCGTTCTTGGAGTTATCCGGACACCACCACCTGAAGATCAAGCCTGAGAGACGATATATCACTATGCATTTTCTATGAACTTTTTGGTAACTTGTTGCCAAAGGGGGATAAAAATGTATAGATCATAGGCTTCAAGAGAGAGAGAGTGTTGCTTTTGTTCTCTCTTGATTTGGTGGTTAAAACTTGTTTGCTTTTGATTGCTTGAGATACTATGCTATTCTTGTGAGACATTGATGATCCTGTGTTTGATAATAAGCTACACTCATGCATGTTTTATGATATTATCTTATCTATCCTATGTGATAATTCACTTTGCTTGGTGATGAGTGCATGTATTCAATCTTTATCATTTTGAGCGCTCCACCAAGATGTATGTGACATGGAAGAGTAACCCATGAGCCTAATTCCTTGTGCATTTGCAGTCCAAAGCAAATCTTAAACTATGCACAAATTTAGGGGGAGCTCTTGCTTATCACACACTTCTCAAAGCGACGATGTTTTTCAATCTTATTATCATTTGTCGAAGCTTTGATCTATATGTTGTCATCAATTACCGAAAAGGGGGAGATTGAAAGTGCAACTATCCCTAGGTGGTTTTGGTAATTCATAACAACATATAGCTCATTGAGCTAATGCTATTCCAAGACTATTATTTCAGGAAAGCTCAATGAATGGCATGACATGGATGATGAAAGTGGATCCCTCAAAATACTAAGGACAAAGGATTGGCTCAAGCTCAAAAGCTCAAGACTCTTCATTTTATATTTTAGTGCTCCAATATCACATTGAGTCTATAGGAAAAGCCAATACTATCAAGGATGGATGAGGTGTTGCTTAATGAGCCTCTTGCTTCATGTGCTTAGTGATATGCTCCAAAACCCTCAGCTACTTTCTCACATCCACAAATGACCTAAACCCAGAGCCAAAATCGGTCACACCGATTCTTCCTATCCGGCGCCACCGATTTCAAAAGTCATAGCCACTGCCACAAACCCTAGGCAAATCGGTCCTACTGATAGGGATCTCGGTATCACCTAGATGGGATTGTAATCTCTCTGTTTCCCTTCGTAACATTTCGATCAATCCGAAATGAGCAATCGGTCCCACCGAGATTGCAATGTAAACTCTCTGTTTCCCTTTTGTAACATTTTGGTCTCACCGAAAAGAGCAAATCGGTCCCACCGAGTTTACCTGACCAACTCTCTGGAAAGCTTATTACCAAAATCGGTCTCACCGAGTTTGTGTAATCGGTCTTACCGCGATTACGTTATGCCCTAACCCTAACCGAATCGGTCTCACCGAGTTGCATGTCAGTCCCACCGAAAATCACTAACGGTCACTAGGTTTACTAAATCGGTCCGACCAAGTCTGTTGAATCGGTCCCACCGAGTTTGGTAAATTGTGTGTAACGGTTAGATTCTGTGTGGAGGCTATATATACCCTTCCACCTCCTCTTCATTCATGGAGAGAGCCATCAGACTACACCTACACTTCCAACTTACCATTTCTGAGAGAGAACCACCTACTCATGTGTTGAGGCCAAGATATTACATTCCTACCATATGAATTTTGATCTCTAGCCTTCCCCAAGTTGCTTTCCACTCAAACCCTCTTTCCACCAGATCCAAATCCTATGAGAGAGAGTTGAGTGTTGGGGAGACTATCATTTGAAGCACAAGAGCAAGGAGTTCATCATCAACACACCATTTGTTACTTCTTGGAGAGTGGTGTCTCCTAGATTGGCTAGGTGTCACTTGGGAGCCTCCGACAAGATTGTGGAGTTGAACCAAGGAGTTTGTAAGGGCAAGGAGATCGCCTACTTCGTGAAGATCTACCGCTAGTGAGGCAAGTCCTTCGTGGGTGACGGCCATGGTGGGATAGACAAGGTTGCTTCTTCATGGACCCTTCGTGGGTGGAGCCCTCCGTGGAGTCGCGCAACCGTTACCCTTCGTGGGTTGAAGTCTCCATCAACGTGGATGTACGATAGCACCACCTATCGGAACCACGCCAAAAACATCCGTGTATCCAATTGTGTTTGAATCCTCCAAACCCTTCCCTTTACTTTCTTGCAAGTTGCATGCTTTAATTTGCGCTGCCCATATATTCTTTGCATGCTTGCTTGATTTGTGTGATGATTGCTTGACTTGTCCTAAGATAGCTAAAATCTGCCAAACTCTAAAATTGGGAAAAGGTTAAGTTTTTAATTGGTCAAGTAGTCTAATCACCCCCCCTCTAGACATACTGCAAGGTCCTACAAAGAGGGCGATTGCTGATCGTGGAGGAGCACAAGCAAAGTATTTGGAAAAGGTAGTGGCACCTGATAAATCAAATAGCCCATTAGGTGTAGTTGCAATATCACCTGACCCACAAAATACCCCAACTCTAGCAGACTCTAGCCCTACTACACCGGTCATTTCTGATGCCCCAACTCAGCAGACCCCAATTGCAGCAAACAATATGATTATGCCAGTTGACATAGCACCAGTTGTACGACGCAAAACCCCCATTCCAGCAAAGAGTACACCAAATCCAGTTGCCAAATCCCTTTTCGAACCAGAGAGAGTCCCAATTGCAGCAAATAGGACCCATGTTCCATTTCTTCCCAGTTTAGAAGATGAAGCTTATGTTG
Source organism: Triticum aestivum (assembly GCF_018294505.1). NCBI lineage: Eukaryota > Viridiplantae > Streptophyta > Magnoliopsida > Poales > Poaceae > Triticum > Triticum aestivum. The sequence continues at coordinate 32,182 of NW_025226294.1, read as the reverse complement.
TTGTCAGGAACTTTGTGCGCATCTTTCCTTCATGGAGAGATTATACCGCAGACACAGAACAATTTCCAGTCTTCCTCCGCAACTTACGCGTAACTAATGTACTAATGTTATTCATGGTCATTACTGCATATGTTTCTGCTGACAGAAGACACAAGATTTCATTCTTTTAAATAGGCGAGGAGCAAGCTAGATTGTGATGACGAGCAAGAGTTGGTTGCGCTTTTCAAGCACTTGTTGATGAAGTATCGTTCCTACCTGAGGCAAGCGCACTTCGATGGCAAGCCTCTGAACGAAATTTCTGTAAAGTCTCCGGTGCTACATTTATCCGACGGTGACTGGAATAATCTTGTTACACATTGGTCTCGGCTGCAGCGTAAGGTACTGTCTATCATATCACATCACAATTTGAAGTACATTTCTGCATTTGCCTTAATGTCTCACTTGTACGAAAACTATTAGCAGAAGAACATTCGTTCTCAAGGGACCACAGAATGTCGCAACTATACTGCACACTGCATTGCTCTTGTGAGTACCTCTTGCCCTGTATGACCATACTTACTTTCATTGCTGTTTGATTATGTAGCATCACTGCACATGTTAGCCTCGTAATCGTCCATTTGGTGGACATTATAAGATCTGTATGGACTCTTACACAAATTTAGAATCAACCCAATGCTTTTGAAGAGGTTTAGCTCTGCAGTCCTCTTGTAAGGACTGAACGTGGTCTATCACTGTACTTACATTAACAGCTACTCCTTCCGTCCCATAATATAAGAACGTTTTGTACAGTACACCAGTGTTCAAAACACTCTTGTATTATGGGAAGAGGGATTGGTTCATTTTGTAGCATTCTACATCTTATCTCCCTCGCCCACCATTTACTAAAAAAGATCAGATCTATATTTAATCTTACCAACAAGTAGAATACACAGACAATGCCACTGTAGAAGTGTAGCCCATTGCTCTTGTCAGTACATTTTGTCCTGTAACGCTTATACTTCCAGGGATTGGTAGTTGATTATGTAGCATCAATCTCCATCTTATCTTCATTATCCTCTATCCCTTTTAGTATTATCATATCTATAATTACTCTCTACAAAATGTAGAGTACAGGCAATGCTTATGAAGAAGATTCCGTGCTGAAATTCTTGAGTTATCCTTCCCTTGACATGGAGAAGGACATTATAAAGCCGGTGTTAACTATTAATGTAAGTCAGTCCTTCTAAAGCCTTTATCCTCAACTGCTGTTTAATTTTCTCATACTCCCTATCGTTTACTGCTGTTTAGTTTGCTGTTTCTACCAAAATGCATGTTCATAAGAACCGTAAGTTCTAAGTTTTACTTGTAAAACCAAATTTCTTATTCATACCATGCACATTACTTAATACTCCCTATATGTATGCTTGGTTTTGTGGATCTATAATCCAGCGTGTGGTGAAGCAGCCCACGTTTGCACCTTGTCATCTCATGTTTTATCTTACTGATGTGGCTGATGATATGAACAACATGCCATGCACATTATCCAAAATAGATACAATGATTTTCTTTGCCCTTCATATATGCTTGTTATGTTGACATGGTAATCCAGTAGTGTGGTGAAGCTCCCCGCATTATGAACAATGCCAAATTATGCTATTGATATTTTGAACTTACTCTTTATTTTCTAATTTGAAATTGGATAGAATTAACATAACAGTTATCATCTTTGTTTATACACGTGCAAAAACATGTCATCTCTCTGCTTTGTTTCAAGGTGATATGCCTGATGGCATGCACAAGTCTGCTGAAGGCTATGAGACAAACCCAACATATATTGCAGCAAAGAAGGCAAAACATCTTGAAGATAGCGAGACAACCCCAAAGTCTTGTCTTGATGCGTGTTCAAGTTACTTGAGACTAATAGTCACCAAGCTCACATAATTCGTTGTCTGAATCAGTTCGACTTCTTCAGTCCCAAGTTCTAGCAGAAAGGCATTCTGCAACTCAACTTCGACTTGAAGTCCTATCTCTAAGAAAGATTGCGCAGAACACCAATGAGAACCTCATCGCTAAACAGCTACACCTGGAAGCTATGACCGACAAGCTAGGCCGGCATCACAGCCTTGCTCAGCAGCTTGCACAGCAGTTCCCCCGCAAGGCTAACCTTTTTTGAACTGTCTTGGAAGTGGTCTCGGTTCAGTATTATTTTGTTACGCTGCAATGGTGCCCAGTTTTTGTAATCTGCTTCTTCGTTGCGCTTTATGATCACTGGTGGCGAACTTCAATGCCCAGTGGATGTAATATACCTTAAATTCTTTATTGTATAGTGTAGGTTTATTCTTAGTTACTATGCTGTAATTTCTTTATTGTATAGAGTAGATTTATTCTTAATTCCTACTAGTTACTGCCATCATTCGCTATCTGAAAAAAATCAGATGTAGTTGACCGGGCCGAAACATTCGATAACGGTCCAGATTTTTAGCGGGCCACAATTGGGCTGGCCTGCGTCTTTCTTGGGCCCGAATGATTGGGGCCTTCACACATTGCGCCAGGCCCAAACTTACACCGGCCTATATTTTAGTTGGGCCTTTTGTCGACCCAACGCTTAGTTTGGCCCAGGTAGCGTTGGGCCATTAGCATGCTGAATATTGTACTGGCCTGTTACGGCCGAGATGAAACCACGGGCCTTTAGCAGGCCAAAATGCATGTTGGGCCTCAATTTTCACTAGTCGTCGACGGACCTTCAGCAGGCCGAAATGTAGACCGAGCCGTTATGGGCCCAGTTAGCTCACGGGCCATTACCAGGCCAAAACATATCACGGGCCTTAGTTGGCCCACTCTTATCATGGGCCTTTGAGAGGCCGAAAGCTTAGTACAGGCATCAACGGGCTGAATTACGCGACAGGCCTTTAACAGGCCCAATGTCACGTTGGGCTTATCTGTTGCCACCTTTAGCACGGGTCGTTAGTGGGCCCGATGTCCCGTCAGACCATATATGGCCCATGGACAGCACGAGCCATTCCCAGGCCGAAAGTCACACCGGGCTGAAATGGGCCCATATCTACATCAGGCCTCTAACAGGCTGAAAATCACTGGGCTGTAGTTGGGCCCGAATATTCGGCGAACAATTAACGGGCCGGATCTGGCTTCGGGCAGCAAATGGGCCCAAATATTGGGCGAACAATTAACGGGCCAGATCTGGCTTCGGGCCGTAAATGGGCCTAAATATTGGGCGAACAATTAACGGGCCAGATCTGGTTTCGGGCTGTAAATGGGCCTTTATTAAGCAGGCCGTTATTGGGCTGGCCCACTAGTACCTGATGAAGTTCTACGGGCCTTTGACTGGGCCGGCCTTTTTAACCTATATGGGCCTCTGTTGGGCCCAGCCACGTGTCGACGTATCATAGGCATGTCTCCTCCAATGGATGGGCGACATCTGGCCCACTGACGGCCAATCAGAATTTTACACGTGGAAATTTCCCATTGGTCGGGGCTGTTAACGGGTTATCGGATCCAAAATCCGACCCGATAGCTTAATGGCGTTCCGTTACGGTGGATGCCACGTGTCGGTCACCCTTGACAAAAGCACTTTTGTGACGCGCGATTTATCGTCATGGAAGTGGACACTTCCGTGATGATAATTTTGGTAATGTCATGGAACACTTCTACGACAGCACATGTATGACTATCTTAATTCTGTCATAAATTTATCATGGATGTACATGCATGACAAAAAACACGACCTACTGTGACAAACACGTATCATCACGGAAGTGTATTTTTTTTAGTGTGTGTTCTCCTTACAAAGGCGAGGTGGCCGTGGCTACCTAAAGATATAATGAGATTCTTTCAACCTAACCTCCACCCAACTGTGTTTATAGCGTTGTCGAAGGGCATGTGAAGATCTGTCTCTGGTGGATCTCTTGCGATTTTGTTCACGTTTGTCTTTGTTGGATCTGCTTGGATCCGGTCTTTGTTTGTTTGCGTTCGTGTTTTACAGGTTGAATCCTTTCAGTCTATGCTTCTCTTTGTGGTTGCTATTCTCATGCGCTGATCTTTGGAAGCTTAGAGCCCGTTCGGATCTTTTTAGCTTCACGGGATAGCTAGCTTCCCGGGAAGCTAGTCGTCGCTAGCTTTCGAGGGGAGAAAGATGCGTTCAGCCGAGCAACTCTTCTTGGTCAGAATGGGCTGACAACCCAAAAAGCGAGCCCAAGGCCTAGTTCGGTGGCTCATCATCAGAGGAAAACTGTACACGGATGCCACTTCGGAAGGGCATTCCAACGTAATTTAAAGCAACTTTCCCTTCTCGTTTACGCGAAGCTGCGCTTCGGCTGCTCCAAAAATTTGCACTGTGGGTCGCTCGTTCTCCCGAAGCGGGATTCTCGGAGCTGTCCCGTTCGGGTGTCTTCTCGCTGGCTTCTCGCGATGCTGGATTGTGGAGAAGATTCGAACGGAGCCTTAACATGATGACTTCCCAGCTGTCTAGTACAACAAGGTTTGCTCAGCTTCGACGAGGGAGGTGCGATGACGGTGACGCGCCGTCGGCTCGCTCCAGTATTTGTAGTTGTCGCTACGCAGTCTGCGGACCTAGATATTTTTTTTCTTATGTGTACTTTGTATTACCTTGACAATTGATGAATAATAGATTGATTTTTTTTAAAACATCTTGAAGTTACAACCCATCTTTTTAGGAAATTTTATTGTTCACACGAATCGAAGGTATATCGTTGTAAAAGAAACTTCAAAATCTAGAAAAGAAAAGAAAACCATGAGAGTTCCCCCAAGTGACGGCGACCGCTACGCCGCCGGCGGTGGCGACGGCGACTCGCCCGCCGTCTTCGGAGCTCGTCGGCCCCCTTGATGTGTCTCCAGCTTTCTACAGGGGCAGCCGGCTCCCTTCCGCGCCGACAGCCTTGCTTCAACACCGGCCGCATCCGCATCAATGGATCCTCCCCCGTGTCCGGCGGCTCGGCGGCGCAACGGCGGGTGAGTGACCGACCGCCCCCACCTAGGAGCCATTGCTAGGTAGGGGTTTGATTCTTTGCCCATTGTTCTGAAATTACTGACGCGGAAAGGGATCAACCATTGTCAGGTCTCAGGTCAGATCCCTTTCTTGCCACCCGAGACCAAAAAAGGCGCGGAGGAGAAAGGAATAAACAGGGGCCATGGCCGTGGGTGGCTTTGCCGGCGACTCAAGCAAGGCACCGTCTTTCTTACACGGCTTCTTCCGGTGCCGCGGCCGGCGAGCCCAAAGCTAAGCATCAGCCTGGCTTGTTTAGCCAGCAAAGCATCCAGATCCATCACCCACCAAGAAGCCTGCCAAACACACACTCTCTCATTTGCGCGGGTGCAGCAATTTCTTCGCTGGTCTGAGGACAAAGCAAGGAGAAACCAACCATGGCCATGGTGCTGGACGCCTTCGCGTCCTACATCGCTGACACGATCAAGCAGATGGCGGCGGACGAGGTGGGGATGCTGCTCGGCGTCACGGGGGAGATCGACAGCCTGCAGGACAAGCTGGAGAGCCTGAGGGACTACCTCGCCGACGCCGAGAGGAAGCGCATCACCGACCGGAGGGTGCAGGGGTGGGTCACGAAGCTCAAGGGCGTCATGTACGAGGCCACCAACATCCTCGACCTCTGCGAGCTCAAGGCCATGGGTCGGCGGGACGCAGCACCCTCACCCTGCTGCAACCCGCTGCTCTTCTGCTTGCGGCATCCCATGTTCGCTCACGACATTGGTAGCCGCATCAGGAAGCTCAACAAGAGGCTGGACGACATCTGCAAGCTCGGTGCTGCCTTCAGCTTCATCAAGCTGGAAACCTACCAGGACTACAGGACCGGACGACCTTCTGCGGCTGACCGGAAGACAGATCCGGTTTTGGAGCGCTCGGCCGTGGTAGGGGAGAAGATTGAAGAGGATACACGAGCGCTGGTGAAGGAGCTGACAAAGGGTAATCATGGCATTGTGGTGGTCGCCATTGTGGGTGTCGGCGGGATCGGGAAGACCACCCTTGCCAAGAAGGTCTTTAACGACGAGGACATTCAACACAAGTTTGAAAAGAAGATGTGGCTGAGCGTCACACAAGAATTCAGCGAGGTTGAGCTACTAAGGTCGGCCATCACTGCCGCCAACGGAGAACTCCCCAGGACGCAAGAAAAATCTCAGCTTATGCCGGCCCTTAAAAATGCCATCAAAGATCAGAAGTTTCTTCTGGTTTTGGATGATATGTGGAGTGATAGAGCATGGACCTCCTTGCTCAATGCTCCCTTCAGCTACGGTGCCCCTGGTAGCCGGATTGTTATCACCACCAGAAATGACACGGTTGCCCGAGGCATGAGAGCCAGAGAGCCCTACCACCGCATTGACAAATTAGGGCCCGAGGATGCCTGGTCATTGCTCAGGAAACAGGTGCGTAAATAATTTTTTTTTGACGCGTCAACGGCGGGCTTATGCCGGCCTGAACATATATTATCACAGCAACATCCAGTTACAAAGATGGACATAGGGTTACAATAGGAAAGAGGTGACGGGGGCAAGAGAAAAACAACTATTTAGGGGTTACAATCTCGCAGCAAGATGAAACAACATGGAGGCCCAGTCCCGAATCAAGTTTTTTCTCGGAATATTGGCACATCTATTGGACCATAAGACCAGGTCGTCGGCCGCCGCCCGGGCGATGCAGTGGATCCCTTGGTTGTCGTTCCGAAAAACCTTGGCGTTGCGTCTCTTCCAAATGTTCCAGAGTAAAGCCATGATCACGGTGGAGCGAACTTTATCTTGAATGGAAGACTGCCAAATGTGGAGAAGGTTGATAGGTCGAACGTCTTGAAGGCTTGACAGTTGATCCCAAAGAGGTCGAAGCCGCCGACAGGTGAAGAGCAGGTGATCAATACTCTCGCATTGCCCGCAAAGTGGGCATGCATCGGAAGTAGCTATAGATCTTCGGAAGCGCCTTTCGTTCGTATAGACACGGTCCTTGTGTGCCAGCCAGATGAAAAGGCGACACTTGTTAGGAGCGTAGTTCTTCCATATCGCCGACGCCAAATGATCAACTGGCGCTGTATACAAGGTGGCTCTGTATGTTGTCGTGGTGGTGATAGGCTTGCCGTCGAGCCTGCTAGTTCTCAAGTCTGCAACCTGCTCGGTCAAGTTAACGGAAGCCAAAATAATGCGCAACGCAACCAGCTCGTGATCAGCAGCGTGGGATAGTCTGGGGGTGAAGGAGAGGTTTAGGTCCGGAGTTGCGAGCGCAAGAGCAACCGAGACGGTTTGGCTCAAGCAGTGGGAGTATAGAGCGGAGTATTGGGTTGCTAAGGGTGTAGGGGAACCCGGAAGCCAGAGATCATGCCAGAAGGAAGTCGAGACCCCATTTCCAATAATGACCTGAGAGATCGACCTAAAGAAGGGTAGGCCTTTAAAGATGTCTCTCCAAATTGGGGTGGAGAAATTGTCTTGGCTCCCTAAGTCATGGGAGTTAGTCCAACCATATTTGTCAATCAAATATGTGGAGGTAGTGTTATTGTCGGGAGAATGAAGTTTGGAGAGGTGTTTTAGCAGGAGGCACATGTTCATGTGTGGAAGTGAGACGAAACCTAACCCCCCGTTTTCAAAAGGCGCACACACAATATCCCAAGCCACTTTGCATTGCCCTCCAGTAACCGAATCCTGACCAGACCAGAAAAAAGCACGACACCGTTTCTCAATCTCGAGGAGAGTACCTGGTGGGATTAGGAGAGAGCTCATCGCATAGATTGGTAAGGCACAAAGCACTGAGCGAACCAGAATGGCACGACCCGCAAGAGAGAGTAGCAGTCCACGCCATCCCGCAAGACGGCGGTCCACTTTGTCAATGATGAAGAAGAACGCATAGAGGTTGAGCTTTTTGGTGGACAGAGGGAGCCCCAGGTAAGATTGAGGAAAACTAGCCACAGGGCACCCAAAAATAGCTGCTAGCGAAGAGGCCGTGCCATTATCGACATGAATAGGAGCAAAAGTGCTTTTGTGGAAGTTAATGGCCAGTCCCGTTGCGGCAGAGAACTGATCGAGCAGAGCTTTTAGAGCCTGAAGTTGGGCAGCTTCCGCCGGGAGGATAATTAGCATGTCATCTGCATATTGAAGAACAGGGCATGGCAGATTGTTGTTTAAAGGGTGGGTAAGATCTCCATTTTGAGAAGCCTGCAGAATTAGACGCTGAAGAACATCTGCCACAATGATGAAAAGGTAGGGGGAAATCGGGTCCCCTTGTCGTAAACCTTTGCGACAAGAGAACCAAGGCCCAGGTTTGCCATTGAGAAGGATAGCAGAATTGCTGGAGCAGTGGAGAGCATCGATCCAGCGGCACCAGCGTTCTGGGAAACCCTTAGCGCGCAGGATCCGTGCAAGGGCTATCCACGAGACAGAGTCGAAAGCTTTGCGAAAATCGAGTTTAAGGGCGACCGCTGGGATTTTCCTTCTGTGGCAAGTTTGGACAATGTCCGCCGCTAGGGTGAAGTTTTCGGCAATCCCGCGACCTTTGATAAAACCGGTCTGGCCATGATGGATTAGGTCGGGGATGATAGGCTGAGTTCTGTTGGCTAGGCATTTGGAGGAGATTTTTATAGCGCAGTTCTGAAGGGAAATAGGCCGGAAGTGATCAGGCAAGGAGGCGCCGGTTTTTTTAGGGAGAAGCACGATGTAGGCCCTGTTGATCCGCTTGAGGTCGGCCGAACAACTATGAAAGTCGTCCAGGAGTTTTAGCAGATCCATTTTGACCAAATCCCAGTTTTTTTTTGAAGAAAGCAGGCCCAAAGCCGTCAGGGCCCGGGCTTGCGTTATCATTCATGCCCCATAGAGCAAGCTTGATTTCGTCCAAGGAGAAAGGTTTAATGAGATCCAAAGCCTGCTGAGAGGATATACAAGGCCACTATGGAATATACTGGTAGTGACCTCTAAATCAAAGTTTTGATTACTCCCTCCATTTTTATATACAAGGCCACTATGGAATATACGTTTTGCATGCATGCAACTATTAAACAGGTTGCTAGTACGAGAAAAATTTTGATTACCCCCCCACCCCACACACACAACGTCCTACCTCCTCGTCACCCAACTGCCGGTTCTTTCACCTCCACTCATGGAGCTCCTAGTCGCACATATATCCATGAATAGAGTGGCTTTCTCTTTGTACTTATTTCTACGGAATTATGATCTACTCCCTCCATTCCCAAATAATTGTCTTTCTAGCCATCTCAAATGGACTACAACATACGGATGTATGTAGACATGTTTTAGAGTGTAGATTCACTCATTTTGCTTCGTATGTAGTCACTTGTTGAAATCTCTAGAAAGACAATTATTTAGAAATGGGAGGAGTACTTTACAATATTTGCGACTATTCACAGAATAACTTATTCTATTCGAATAGAATAAGAAGTCACTATTTTTTAAAGATAATATATTGACAAAAAGAAATAAGCATCGAGTTTTTTGTTCGGGTGGACATCTCCGCATCTGGTAGGTAGCCTTAATTGTGTGACCAGCCAGTTGATTTATGCTATCCAAATGAAGTCAATTTGATTTGTGCTGTGAGCCTGTGCATGTACTCATGGTCACACGTGTGACGCCAGAAAAAACATTGTCAGTATCATTCCTATAAACATACTGGTGACATTGGGTATTTCTTCTTCGAAAGAGCATTAGTAAAAAATTAATGGTGTCATTTGACACCACATGATTATATGCTAGCTCCATCCGTGTTCATGAGAACAAGAAAAGGGGATCAATTAACTAATCTGCATGATTGCACCTGTAAATTAATAACCAGTGGGTAATTCTAAATTTCACTTGCCAATTCATTTTAGCATGCAGTATGCTGACTGACTGTTCTATATAGCTCACATTCCGTTTTCCCCACAATAACTTGCCAATTCATTGAATCTGCTCTAAAGACTAACTTGATTACAGGTAGTCTCGGGCGATGAAGATGGACCTGATATCGATATGCTTAAGGATATTGGACTGCAAGTGATTGAAAAATGTGATGGTTTGCCTCTTGCTGTCAAAGTAATGGGAGGACTTTTGCGTCAGAAAGGGAAGCAACGCCATGACTGGGAGATGGTTCTGAATGATTCTATTTGGTCAGTATCTGAAATGCCCGAAGAACTAAACTATGCAGTATATTTAAGCTATGAAGATTTGCCTCCTTGCATCAAGCAGTGCTTTCTACACTACTCCCTTCTCCCTAAAGGTGGACTTTTCCATCGTGCTGAAATTATTGGCATGTGGATTAGTGAAGGATTTATTCACGGAAGCTCAGACGACGACTTGGAAGAATTAGGAATGAAGTACTATAGTGAGCTGATACTTAGGAACCTTATAGAGCCAGGGATACAGTATATTGATGATCCAGTTTTCAATATGCATGATGTTGTTCGCTCATTTGCTCAATTTGTGGCTAGAGACGAGGCAGCAGCTGTCCAGAGTGGAGAAAATGGTAATATTAGTGAACTCACTGCACAAAAGTTTCTGCACTTATCCATAGAAAGCAAAGTTCCAGAATCAGAAGGGTTGGACTGGAGTTCTTTACAAGCACAAAAGGCACTGAGAACACTAATATGTCTCGGCCATGTAAATATAAAGCCTGGAGATTCGTTGGTTGCTTTTCCATGCCTGCGGACTCTTATTCTACATAAAGGTCCTGCAAATGTTGCTGTATTGGTTGAATCTTTACATGAACTCAAGCACTTGAGGTACTTATCCATAAAGAATTCTGATATATCTTGCCTGCCGGAAAACATTGGGGAGATGAAATTCTTGCAGTACATCAGCCTTAGAGGATGCAGACAATTTGTGAAACTTCCACATCGCATTGTAAATTTAAGGAAGCTATGGCTTCTTGACTTGTTTGGAACTAGTATAAATGGTATACCTAGGGGGTTCTGTGCTTTAAAAGATTTGAGGACACTACATGGGTTTCCAACCCAGGTGGATGGTGACTGGTGTAGTTTGGAAGAGTTGGGCCCTCTTTCCCAACTCAGGGTTCTTGATCTGGACGGACTGCAGAATGTATCTGCTACCTGGTCCGCCACGAAAGCAAGGCTTAGTGAGAAGGAGCATCTTACCAACTTGTATTTACAGTGCAGTAGTATACTTTGGGTTGACGGGCTGATTAAAGATGAAGGTGTCTCTGAGCAACGACAAATCAAGGAGGTGTTTGATGAGTTGCACCCTCCGCCCAACTTAGATTTTCTTATTATCACAGGATATTTTGGCCGACAACTCCCAAGGTGGATGATGTCAACATTATTAGCATGCTCCCTCAGGCGCTTGAGGACTCTAGGGATGATAGACCTGGCTTGCTGCACACAACTCCCTGATGGCTTGTGCCAACTCCCCTATTTGGAGAATTTTCGCATCAAGCACGCTCCATCCATCAAGCATGTTGGACCAGAATTCCTCCAGCCCTACCATCACCATGGCGCTCATCCTTTCCAGGTGTCACTTGCCTTTCCGAGATTACACAAGATGTACTTAATCGGAATGCTTCAATGGCAGGAATGGGTGTGGGAGGAGCAAGTGCAAGCCTTCCCTGTTTTGGAGGAGCTTTTCATCAAAAAGTGCAAACTGAGGCTTGTTCCTCCTGGCCTTGCCTCAAATGCAAGGGCTTTAAAAAAATTAACTATATCTTTGATACAGCAACTCAAATTACTGGAGAATTTTGCTTCAATTACTGAGCTTGAAGTAACTTGCAACCCCGACCTGGAGAGGATCACTAATCTCCCCAAACTTCAGAAGCTTACCATCGTCAAGTGCCCAAAGCTGAATGTGTTAGAGGGTGTTCCTGCACTTCAGATTCTTGACCTAGAGGATTACGCCATGGAAGAACTTCCAGAATACATGCGAGGTATAAGGCCAAGACATTTGCTGGTAGACTGCAAGCTATGTCTGCTCGCGTCAGTAGCCGCGGGACAATCTGGCACCGAGTGGGACAAGTTCAGCCATGTCGAACATGTCAAGGCATATTCACATGATGGAAACAAATCCAGAACACTTTATGTGTTGTACACAAGGGATCCCTGCGGCTTGGAGACAAATATTATCCACTCGTTTGTATCTGCAGGTAAACATATGAGCTTCGTCTTCATTTATTTGAGTGTTCTGACATTAGTTCATTTCATTTTGTGTCCTTCCATATATGCTCATTTTTTTAAATATATTACCTTTTCATTCCACTTGAGTATGTCGTTTGTAGTTATGCAACTTCAGTTTTAGCAAGTATTAGTTGTGCACGCGGGCTGTGTAATGGTCACTTTCTGATTTGGCTCCTCACTCACATGTTGCTAAATATCTTGGTATTTCTGTCACTTGTTCTCCTAGGTTTCCTCGAGTTGTCTAGGGCAATATCTTTTTTTAAACTAATGGTCATATCATGACTGTAGGAGTCTATTTGAAGTTATTGTATATAGTTCTTGGCTCCTTGCAAGTTACGAACAGTTGTGTATTTTCTTGCCATGTACTCCCTCCGTTCCTAAATATAAATCTTTTTAGGGATTGCACTAGGGATTCCATGTATATAGACATATTTTAGAGTGTAGATTCACTCATTTTGCTCCGTATGTAGTCCCTTATTGGAATCTCTAAAAAGACTTATATTTAGGAACGGAGGGAGTAGGAACCTTATCATCTTCTATAGTGGACGCACAAGGACTTGAGTCTGTATTCAAGATGAGAAGAAGTACCTTCAACTATGTCTGCGGCTGGGTGTATGTGCCATCTTTAGAAGATATGAGCAGCTCCACCTTTGCTGATGGCAGGGTGCTGTCTCTACAAGATCGAGTAGCCCTTGCTCTGTTAGTGTTGAACTCTAGTGAGCCTCTGGAGACAATAGGGTCCTCTGTTGGTGTGAACGAATCAACCGTCTCACTGGTAACTGATAGCTTTGTTGATGCTATGGCGGTGAAAGCACAAAACCACTTGCGCTGGCCATACCCCAATGAAATGGAGAAGATCAAATCCAAGTTTCATAAGATCCATGGCCTTCCAAACTGCTGCGGTGTTGTACATACAATTCACAGCACATCGCAAGATGATGAGACAGGTTACAGCCTTGTACTGCAAGCCGTCGTTAACCCTGATTTGAGGTTCATTCATGGTCAATGGAAATGGTCAAATAGCAGGATCCAGCCCGGTATTATTCTGCACGACTCTGAACTCTTCCAGTTCTGCGAGGAGGGCGAGTGGTTGAATGGCAACAAGCTCAAGGTATCTTTAGATGGATCAGACGTTGGGGAATATGTAATCGGTGGTGCAGAATACCCTCTTCTCCCCTGGCTCCTGACACCTTATAACCAGCTGGAAAATGAGGACCTCCCAAACTTCCCTGATCAAGCTGAGTTCAACAGGAGACATTCTGCAGCCCAAACCGTCACTCTGAAGGCGATGGCAAGGTTTCAACAAACATATAAGTGGTTGCACAGAGGGACGTGGCGCCCAAAACATCCAGCTAATGCAGTCCACGCGTGCTTGAAGTTGCATAACATAGTGATAGACATGGAGGAAGGCGAAGGTGTACCGTACAGTGAGGATCTGAATTACAGCCAGCAAGTCCGCAAGTTGGCAGATGAGGACGCTGCCAGAGCTAGGGATATACTGGCCCAGTACTGCTTGACCAGCATGCCATCACAATCTGGAGGTAAATTAAATCAAAGCAAATGCTCCTAGCTAGCCCTGCAGCCGACGCAAAGGGCGACGCGGCCGACACGGGAGACGCCCGTGGCCGCCACTCCGGGGCTGCCGCCGGCGACCATCTCCGGTGTGGGATGCGTCGGTGGTAGGTTTTGGGCTCTCGCGGAGTCTGAACCAGAGGGCGAAGATGACGGGGACAGCGCCGGAGGTTCACCGGTAGCCTACTCGCCGACGCCGTCGTCGGTGATTTGCGAGGCTTTCGACCTTGGCTACTCGGAAGACGAGGTGGCTGCCATAGTCGACGGCAGTGTGCCAGTTGATGATCCTGCACGGCAAGGTTTGGGACCAGAGGACAAGATCGAGATCGTGCGTCGGATGGTTCATAGGCGAACGGCGGCAGCGGCGATCCGGCCATGGAAGGGGCCGCTCCCAAAGGTAAGTCTCCCTAAACCAACTTTGTCTGATTTCATTACTGAGGGGTCGTGGATAGTGGTGAAGAGGAAGAAGTCTCGGCGTTCAGTGGCGGCACAGGCGCCGGCGCCGGCGATCGACAGAACCAGCGATATCCGTGCCGATCGGATCTCGCGTTTGAATTTTTTGCTTAACGCTGATGGGCTTCAACCGGAAGAAGGTTCGGACGGCCCATCCGATGTTGCGCCTTTGGGCCAAAGGTTTTTTACTAAGGTTGGGCCGGGACTAGCTGGGTTACAGACCCAGGCAAAACCGGCCGACCTCGACGTACAGGAGATCGCATCGGATCGACTGCCATCTCATGCACGATCATCGTCCAGTTTCCAATACGTATGCACTAGGGTTCGCCGCTGCGGGCACGTTGGATTTCCGCCGGCTGTGGTGCGTGGGCTGAAGCGAGATCCTGCGGTTGCTGCCGACGTCATGCCGCCCAAGGCCCCGCCGCCGGCCAAGGGACTGCCTCCGGCGAAGCCGCCTGCGAGGGCTGCGCCGGGGGGTCCGGCTGCGACTTCGCCTGCAGCGGCGGCGGCTTCGACACCGGCGCCGGCTGCGCCGGCTGTAGCCAGGGCTGCGGCGCCGCCACAGCATGGGGCCACACAGCCGCCGCCGCAACGACCTTGGCCTAGGCAAATGGCTGCCGGCCGGGGAGGGGCTGCCAATGGTGTAGCCGGCCGGGGAGGTGCTGCCAACGGTGTAGCCGGCCGTGGATCGGGTGTGCTCGCGGGGGACAGCCGCAATCCTCCCCGTGGTCAGTGGGGAGATGATGGATACGACGCCTACGGTCAGGGTCTTCACCGAGGTTCGTCGTCCACCGGTGGTGGGCGAGGCTACGCTTGGACGGATCATGGTTATGCTGGCCGGGGCTTTCAAGGACCACCGGGGAACTTTGTTGAGGGTGCGGTTGGCCCGAGCCGCTTCCGTGGCCGCTTCCGTGGTGGGCGCGGTGGATATAGGCGCCCTCCACGTAACTTGCCTGGGGCTGCAGCCTCGGAATCTGCTGAGATGGACACTGATGAGGCGGGTCTAACCCAGGCAGTGGTGGAGACGGTTAAGGCTCTCGCTGATGTGTCTGTACCGATGATTGCACAATCGGAGGATGCGGTGTCTGATAAAGGTTCGGAGAAGGCCGGAGGTGACAAGTTGTCCAAGTGGGCGGCTAAGAAGAAAAAATTAGTCTGTTTCCGGTGCGGGGAGACGGGTCACTTCATGGTTGACTGCTCTGCTGAGCTATGTGATATTTGTCGGAAACCTAAGCATGTAGCGGCTGAGTGTCCGCTTCTTCTCGGACCCAAACCGGCACTTAATATCTACGGGCTCTGTTGCTCTGAGTTGATGTTCTTTGAGTCACCAAGTGTGGCTTCGGTGGCTCCTGTCGTTGAAACCTCATTCCCTGGGGTGGTTAAGGTGGTCACCGGACCGCTCACTGAAGCCCAGATAATTCAGCAGTTGCGGGAATTGGCTCCGGGGAATTTCAAATGGTCCTTGTTGAAACTTTCTGATAAGTCTTACAAAGTGGATTTTCCTTCTAAAGAGGATCAGAAGAGGATTCTCAAGTTTGGCATGAGTCGAGTTACTGGAACTAGCTTTGTGTTGCAGTTTGATGAGTGGAAAAAGAAGGAACCGCAGGGCACACCACTGACTCAGATATGGGTTCGATTTTCGGGGGCACCTTCCGAGCCCTTGGATGATTTCTTTGTTACGTGGAGCTTGGGGTCCTTGCTCGGTAAGACGGAGCAGGTGGATATGCCTTTCACTCGTGCTCACGGTGTAGCTCGTTTGTTGATAAGCGTGGCTAACATTCAGTTCTTGCCGGATGTGGTCAGATGGTGTTATGCGGGTATTGCTTACATGTTGAATGTTGAGTATGAGGATCCGGACTTGTTTCAGGATTTTGAGGAGCTGCTACCTATGGATACCTCTGAGGGGGGAGGTGCTTCTGGGTACCGTGGAGATGACGCACCCGGTGATGGTGACAGGGGTTCCAGGCCTGTGGACTCGTCTAAGCCAGCAGAGTCTGCTCAGGGGAAAACACCGGATTCGGCACCGTCCAACATGCTTCAGCTTGGCTCCGTAGGGGCTTTCTCTGCGCCTCCTCGTCTTTGGAGTGATCGTGTGGAGCTGGATGATCCGTCTGAGCATGTGCCACCGGTGATTTCGGAGGTCTTGAGGGCTGAGGAAACGGACAGACTTTCTGCACAGGAGGTTGTTTCTCCTCCTTCATCGCCGGTACCGCGGCTGGATATGACGACTCTTTTGGACGACTGGGCGGAGCTGGCCGGGGGTTCGATCAGGTCCTTCTCTGCTTTGCCGGTGCGCGGATCGTCGGGACTCAGGGTCAGTGCAGTAGTAACGACCACTCCGGAGGCTCGGCGGGCCTCGGACGGGTCTAGCGGGCAGGAGGCCCGCGCACCGCGCTCTCCGTCCTTGCCGGCTTCAGTGGCGGCGGCTACTGATCTTCTGGGAGGGTCGGCTGTTGGTCAAAGACCGGTGTCTTCACAGGCCAGTCTGGCCTCCCTGGCTAGGGAGGAGTCCTCACCTCTTCACGCCGCCGTTAGTGCGCCAGGGCAGGGGGTAGTCGGCTCACCGGCCACCACCGTGTTAGGTGGGCTGGGTGGAGCCACTGCAGCTACTGTCTCCTCTTCGGTGTGCGGCGTGTGGGCTGCTCCAGAGCCAGCTGCTGGTGGGACGTCAGTTCACGGGCTGCAGGCGGCGCCGCCGACTTCTTCTCCTACGCAGGTGACGGCGACCCGGGGCATCGCTGTGGGGGGAGGGGCAGGAGGTCTCTCCCCTTGCAGGGCTTCCTGCGAGGAGGTCATCGCTTTGGTGGTATCCCGGATCCTGTCACCCAGGGAAGGCGGATCAGCGGGAGGTTGCAGGAGCAGCCGGACGTCGATGACATTCAACTGCGGTGTGCTTTGAGGGCTGCCAAGTTGCAGGACGTCGAGACCACCACCGGTATGTCTGTTATTAAGTCAAATTCCATTTTGCATTTCTCTGATAATGAAATCATCCATAATGCAAATCAACTAGGAATTTCACTTGGTAATAATGATCTTCAAATTGCTAAATCAGTTAACGACATTCTTGATTTGGAAGCTGAGCGTGCGGTAGATATGATTCGTCACATAGCTGCAGTTAAACCAATGAATGATTCGGAGATTGATGCGCTTGGGATTAGGGTTCTCGATGGTATGTGTGCCGATCTTGATCCTGCATGTCTCGAGGCAGAGGAAGACTCACAGCCTGAGACGTCTCTTCATGTAGATGAGCCTTTAGTGCTAGAAGTTGAGAATGAGGGCTATGCTCAGGTTGATGGTCAAGTGAAGCCTAAGCGGACATGGAAAAGAACGATGTATCCAGTTTTCCGCAGTGCGTAGGAGTGCTAGGATCCGTACTGCCAAAAAATTTCATGATGACTTATGAGAGGCATTTTCTGGAATAGCAGAGGTCTTAGAGACTTGGCTAAAAGGAGGTTTCTAGCGGATGCTTCTCATGAACATCATTTAGATTTTATTGCTTTGTCCGAGACTGGAAGAAGCAATTTCACCAATCAATTTCTTGCCACTTTGTCTGGGGGGGTAGATTTTGATTGGCATTGCCTCCCACCTCGGGGAAGATCCGGCGGGGTTTTACTTGGAGTTAAGGGTGAATCGTTGGAGGTTCGGAGCGTAGTTATGGGCGAGTTCGCTGTCAAGTTTCGGGTTAGATCTAAGGCAGATGGGTTTGATTGGGCTTTGGTGGCAGTTTACGGTGCTGCACAACCAGAACTCAAACCAGATTTCTTGGCAGATTTGGTGCGCATCTGTGGTAATGAACAGTTACCCCTCTTAGTGGGAGGGGATTTCAACATTATCCGAAGAAAAGAGGAAAAGAATAATGCCAATTTTGACGGTCGATGGCCCTTTATGTTCAACACTATCATTGAAAGTTTGGATCTTAGAGAGATCGAGCTCTCGGGTAGGAAATTCACTTGGGCTAATTCGTTACCGGTCCCGACTTTTGAGAAACTTGACCGTGTGCTAGCTAGTGTCGACTGGGAACAGAAGTTCCCCCTGGTAACGGTGCAGGCTTTGACTCGAGGTGTCTCGGATCATACACCGCTACTAGTCGACTCAGGAGTTCAAAATTTTGTGGGAAACAAGAACATTTTCTCGTTTGAACTTGCCTGGTTTGAAAGAGAAGGGTTCCTCGAGTTGCTAGCTAGAGAGTGGGCTATGGACTCGGGAGGTAGGACGCCTATCGACAGATGGCAATCCAAGATTCGTCATCTCCGTCGATTCCTTCGTGGCTGGGCTAAGCACACGCATGGGATTTATAAGGTGGAGAAGGACAGACTTCTTCTAATCATTCAAAACTTCGAAGCTAAAGCAGAAACCTCTATCTTGGATTCCAATGAGTTGGAAACAAAGATAGATGCAGAGATGCAGCTTAAAAAGCTTCTCCGTGAGGAGGAATTGAAGTGGGCATTGAGAGCCAAGGTTCGCAAAATCGTAGAAGGCGAGGATAACACTCAATTCTTTCACATGATTGCGAATGGGAAGCATCGTAAAAAAAGAATTTTCCAATTAGAACAAGATGAAGGGACGATAGTTGGTCAGGATAATCTCAAAGATTATATTACCAATTATTATAAACAGTTGTTTGGTCCCCCGGTAGAGACTTTCGTGTCGTTGGATGAATCTAGGGTTGAGGATGTACCTCAACTTGAGACTGCCGAGAATGAGCTCTTGACTGCTCCTTTCTCGGAGAAAGAGGTGTTTGAGGCTATTACTCAAATGGAGAATAACAAGGCTCCAGGGCCGGACGGGTTTCCGGCGGAGTTTTACAAGAAGTGTTGGCATTTTATCAAGGGAGACTTGATGCCCATGTTCCACGAGTTTTTTGAGGGGCAGCTTCAATTGTTCAAGCTCAATTTTGGGACGATAACTCTTCTGCCTAAGAAGACAGAGGCTGTTCGGATTGAGCAGTTTCGACCCATTTGTCTGCTAAATGTGAGTTTCAAAATCTTCACTAAGGTGGGGACAAACAGGCTTACACAAATAGCACACACAGTAGTTCAGCCGTCCCAGACAGCTTTCATGCCGGATAGAAACATCCTGGAAGGGGTTATTGTCTTGCATGAAACGCTCCATGAAATCCACTCCAAAAAACTTAATGGCGTAGTTTTTAAAGTGGATTTTGAAAAAGCATATGATAAAGTCAAATGGCCTTTCCTTCAACAAGCTTTGCGTATGAAAGGTTTTGATTCGGCCTGGAGAAATCAAATTGACTCTTCAACGCAAAAAGGGAGTGTCGGGATTAAGGTGAATGATGACGTGGGCCATTATTTCCAAACACACAAGGGGCTACGGCAAGGAGACCCTATGTCACCGATCCTGTTTAACATAGTGGCTGATATGCTGACTATTTTAATAGGTCGGGCAAAGGATGTAGGACAGGTAGGTGGCCTGGTTCCACATCTAGTAGACGGCGGGATATCCATTCTTCAATATGCTGATGATACTATCATATTTATGGAACATGATTTAGCGAAAGCAAGGAACATGAAGCTGCTGCTTTGCTTATTTGAACAATTGTCTGGGCTTAAAATCAACTTCCACAAGAGCGAATTGTTTTGCTTTGGAAGAGCAAATGACGACCGGGACTCGTATCAACAATTGTTCGGATGTGAATTGGGGTCTTTACCATTTACGTATTTAGGGATACCCATTCATCATCGTAAGCTAACTAATATTGAGTGGAAATGTATTGAGGATCGTTTTGAAAAGAAACTGAGCTGTTGGAAAGGAAAGCTCATGTCATATGGAGGTCGATTAATTCTGATTAATTCGGTCCTTACTAGTATGCCTATGTTTCTGTTATCCTTTTTCTTGGTTCCGGTTGGAGTTAGGAAAAGGTTAGATTTCTATCGATCTCGATTCTTTTGGCAAATTGATGAGCTTAAACGGAAGTATAGACTTGCGAAGTGGGATATTATCTGCAGACCTAAGGACCAAGGTAGCCTAGGTATTGAAAATTTGGAAATCAAAAATATATGTCTCCTTAGCAAGTGGCTTTTTAAGTTGTCATCTGAGACGGACGCCACTTGGGCACAGATTTTACGCAATAAATATCTCTTTGCTAAAACCTTGGCTCAGGTGACTGTGAGACCTTCCGACTCGCCCTTTTGGAAGGGTTTGATGAGAGTTAAACAAATCTTTTTCAACAGGACTAAATTTATTGTTGGGAATGGTACCTCGACGAGGTTTTGGGAGGATACGTGGCTTGGGGAGACCCCACTAGCACTTCAATATCCTGCTTTGTATAACATAGCCCAACGTAGAGGTGAATATGTTGCTACTGTTTTACAATCCGTTCCCCTCAATATCAACTTTAGGCGGACGCTTGTTGGAAATCATTGGGAGGCCTGGCTCCATCTGGTCCGTCGTTTGATGGATGTCCGGTTGTCTTCTAACCCTGATCAGTTGCATTGGAAACTTACTAGGAACGGTGTGTTCTTTGTCAAATCAATGTATCAGGATGTCATTAACTCTTCTGTCATCCCTACCTCCTTACATGTTTGGCAAGCTAAAGTACCCTTACGTATTAAAGTGTTTATGTGGTTTGTGCATAAACAAGTCATTCTGACTAAGGATAACCTTGCAAAACGTAATTGGGTAGGTCCGTCTCGATGTAGCTTCTGTGATCATTCTGAAAACAAACACCTCTTTCTCGATTGCCCGTTGGCTAAGATTCTGTGGCGGTCGGTTCATATTGCTTTTAATATTAGTCAGCCCACCTCTATTAGTATGTTACTTGGAACATGGCTAGATGGGGTGGATTCTGACATTGCAAGACACATTCGGGTTGGCGTTTGTGCACTTCTGTGGGCAATATGGAATTGTAGAAATGACTTAGTCTTTAACCGATCAACAAACATTCACTTTTTGCAGGTTATCTTCAGGGCCACGGCGTTCATCCGTATGTGGTCGCTACTCACTCCGACGGAGGCCAGGGAGCGTTTGGTTACTGCGTCTACCCGATGGGAGATGGTAGCTCGGGATATTTTCAACCGGTTTGGATGGCGGTCATGTAATAGGATAGACATGTCTTGATCCTATTGTTTTGCCAGCCGGTTGTGGCTTTGGGCTTTTCTTATTTACAGATTTTGTTTTAGTTTCTACATTGACCTTTCGGTACTATGCTACTGGTTTATCCTTTTAATAATATGAGCCGTATGCATCTTTCTGATGCAGAGGCTGGGGCACGTCCCCTTTTCCAAAAAAAAAAAAGCTACATCTTAATTTATGTGTGAGTTTGGTCTGTTCACATAGTTTGTTCTATTTATTCCGTCCTGCTGATTCCAGCTTCCTTCATCTGTAGATGCAGAGAAGGAGCAGCAGGCAGCTTCCGGCTCAGGGGGTAACTAAAGCGCGACATGAAGCTTGCACGCACACACGAGCAGCAGAGGAAGCACACACATGCTAGCCATTAAGGAGATGACACCGTCCTCATCGCTTAACTTTGTACAGTTTTTTCTGCGGCATCATCCAGCCAAACTTGTACGCCCCCCTGCATCCTGCTTATGCTTAACATTTCTTGTCTTGTCGCTTGTTTCATTTGATGTGGCACCAATGTCATTAAGAGTCGTGAACTCTCCCTTGGTGCGATATGTTAAATTATTTGGAAAGGAATTAAGCTGAGCTGATGCACCTGTCACTCAGCAATCAAGTTAGCAGCTATACTACAACATCTGGAAAAGCTAAACATCTTTGACATGTTAAACCTTGATGTGAGCAGGAAGCGAAGCTAGACGGCCGTGCGGACCTCACCTCATCCTGCTGCTTGTGGTTAGTCACATGGAACGGATTCAGATGATGCATGAAATGTTGTGCACGCGCTTCCTTGGAGCAGATCCAAATGCTAGCTTATTCGATGCCGACGCAACACTGGTTATATTATCTTGGTCGTTCTTTTGGTAAGGACAAGTGTTATGTGTTCCGCTGCATATGTTGGTGACAAGCTTCTACGCCTTGGAAAAAAGGACGGGCGTCGTTGCAGCATGGACCATGGAGGTTACCTGTGGAGATAAAGTTTTGCCTGAAGAAGAACCTGCAGAAACAACTGCAGGGAGCCCTGCCTGTATGCTTATGGTTGTGACAGGTGTTTGAGCATTACTTTGAGTTGAGTTGTAGCGAACTGTGGGTGCAAGAATTTCGAGGTATGAGTGTTTCTTGAAAATATCGTTACGGCTTTTGAAATCATGTGTGGTAGCAGTACCAAACCAAATATGACGAGCTGAAGCCTTGGCTGAACCTGGAAAGCTTAATTCCGCATAATGTCTCCTAGCCAACTATATCCAACCTCAAAAATTCTCGATAAGAAGAATGCTCATGTTGTCGTAATTTCACCAGGATGGTTATGGATTACTCCCCCACCACGCCCTTGTATAACAGGGACTAGAAGGGAGTGTTTTGCATGTTTATACCTTCATCAAAATCAAGAAAAAAAATGCTGGCGCTCTCAAAAGAATATTTGATACTTGCTGTCAGAGTTTGGGGTAGCACCGTAGCAGTACCAAATCAAAATCAAAATCAAGCACCAAATCGAAATCAAGTACCTAATACATACTTTAGTGTGAGAGAGAGCATTTGTGAAGAATCGGACGTTGGTGACTATTTTCAACGTCTCCTCGATTGGGAGGTTTCCTAGTTACTGCTAGCGAGCTGGATAAGGAAAATTAGGCCCCTGATGATGATGATGATGATGAGCTGATCCTGAATATTACCTCGGTCCCAAATTACTTGTCTTAGACAAGTAATTTGGGATGGAGGGAGTATTAGATAGCTACTCTATATCCGTTCCGGAATCATGTTTAATCCTTGTATGCGCTGGTGCTGGTGTTTTAGGGACCTGTTCAAACAAAAAGAGTGCTAGCTACTGTGCACATTCAATTGTAAATGGAGATCATTTAGGGCATCTAAAATGGTACTCCCTCTGTTCACTTATGTAAGACGTTTAAGCCTGTTCAGACGGTGCTCTAAACAGTTCAAAACCAGCTGTCTAAACCGCCTTATAAAAACAAACGGAGGGAGTAACAGAGAAGTTTGTCAGAAGAAAATCTTGTCAACAGATGGAGCCACACGTTTCCAGGAAACTACAACTGATGCTCAATACTTCAAGTCTTCAACCAAGCCTTCTCTTCTTTGCAGATAAAAACGCTGACCATCTCGCCAGTATTCTACATATACACCAGCAGAGAGCCGTTGTCACTTCTTTTCTCTCCCCAAAGTGAATCCAGCAGGTCTATGTTGGTGTTGCTGCTTTCAAAGTTTTTATCTGCAAAGAAGAGAAGGCAAGCTTTATTTCTTGTTTTCCACATAGACCAAAGTAAAGCAGCAACACCAACAGAAACAACAGTGCGATCTTTGCCGGTGTAAGCTGAATAAGGACATTGGCGTCTTTGGATTACCCAAAGCACTCCCCACGACATTCCAAAGGAAACGAGCCATCGAACAAGTACGCCAGACCAGCCTCTTTTACTTAAATTGTCTTCCGTAAGGATCCTTCCTTTGATCACTAACCAGATGAAAGCTTTACTCTTTAAAGGCATTTTCATTTTCCAAAGTAATTTGAAATGGAAATCAACTCTCCTAGCTATAATGTACTGATAAAGGGACTTTGCTGAGAAAATGCCAGAATTGGTCAACAACCACCTAATTTTGTCAGGTTCATCATTCAGAAATGCCTTTAAAGAGGCTGTTCTGACGCAAAAGTAACATTGTAACTGACATGAGCTTCCCAAACTATATATGTCTGTTCAAAATAGGAAGGGCTAAAAACAGTGAACACTGAAAACTGGAAAAACAGTGGTCTGAGTCTGTAGAGTAGCACTTGTGGGTATTGCAATTTAAATTGCACTTCATTAAAACACGAGTAGGAACTACACCTTCAGGCTGCTACTACTCTGTTGTTGATTTAAATGCAACTGAAGTACATGTTGGGCATACCTATTCAACATAGCTGTTATCTGAGTCGACTCCAAGAGTGTACTGTAGAATGCGAGGTAGAAATGTAGACTGCAGAATGCACTGAAATTTCAGTGAACAACAACACTGATGATGAATGCAGTGTAGAATGTGGACTGAGTTGGAAAACTGCAAACCTTATCAGTAGCAAAACACTGAAAAGTGAAAACTCATTGTTTTCCATAATTATTCCATGCCGACCTTTTTCAATCCTCAAACCTGAACTTTTTAGGCACACCACCAAGTCTTCATGAGTTCTGGATAAAATGTAAACACAAGTGGCCAGAAGACAACCAGAACAAACACAAGAACTCCTGCACAAAAAGCCAACAAAAATGATGAATGCAAGAACACCTAGTACTGATAGCAATGTAGCAAGTCTCATTTACTTCGTACTTATGCCATAGTGATATGTTGATCCTAAGACCTGAACCAGGCAAGTAGACTACCAAGCACGATGCATGAATGACAAGAACCCAAATTTTAAGGCAACATATGTGGATGCAAAAAATATTGTCTTGACAAACACGAACAAACACCTGCACAGAGAACCAAAATAAATGGCGATTACGTCACAGGTTTCATGATTTTCATTTAGGAAGAAAAAAAATAGAAACTCAGGAAGCATAAGTGGACAATTATGTTTATTTTCTTGACTTGTGAGAAGACAAGGGGAATGGAGAAACAAAAAAACCTAAGTGATGATTTAGAACTACTTCCACTACCGTTCAGAAGAAGTTGGAAATTTGATGTCGGAGGAATATAAATGGAAGTTTTTTAATGAAAACATACATGGAAGTTGATATAATTGATACTGTAGAGAAGGACTAAGGTTCTAGTTCAGATTTACTTACCAGATTTATGTACATGAAGGAAGATGGCTACAAGACCCTCATCCATGTGCCAAATGTGAGTGAATTGCAAAAAACATCGACATTGAAGGCTAGAGTTGCAGAAATGACAAGTCTCTAGTTTTGTGCCCAAAAACACTAATTCCCAGGCTAATTTTTTACAGAAACCACAAGTCGCTCTACAAGGCTAGAAGAATGCACAAGGGATGTCCAAGACAGAAGCCTGCATAGTAGATGGAAACAAACACTTGTCAGATTATTATGCATGAAAAAAACAAGTGTAATAGTGGAAGCTGGGAAGTGAGTGACAGGGGACACAAACAAGGAAGCAGTTGTCGTTACCTTCTGTCAGTCTCCATGTTGCAGTAGGATTTTTGGGATGGTTCCCACTAACCCTCTGCACTGTTGTAATAGCTCCTCGTTGCCGCATTCCTGGACATCTAATTCTTGCAGTGATTTTGGGAGGCCATCATTTGGCAGCGACAGGACGGCCGGACATGAGCGGACCTGTAGCCGCTGGAGATTGATAAGCTTTTGCAGCCCTGCAGGGAGGCTCTGAAGCTTGTCGAAATACCAAAACTCGAGTTCCTGAAGGGACACGAGGAGGTGAAGGGCATCCTCTTGCTCCTTGGTGAAGCGCTCAATCTTATCAGGGACGGAGGCGAGGAGGTGAAAGTGCAGGCAGGTGAGGGAGGAAGACAGCAAGCTGCAGATGGGTGCGGCGAGGAGGCCCATGGCCTCATCCGTACAAAGGATATGTACTTGGGATGAACTCGAAGGGGAAACTAGCTGCAGCTCCTGGTCTTCTCCTTCGTACTGCAGCACCTGTCTGGGATTGGGATCCCAACCAGCAAATGCTCTAGGGCTGCCAAAGACGATAAATTCTCTGAGATGTCCCAGGAGAGGCCCCAGGCCCTTGCATCTTAGATCCTCTCCACAATTGCACAATTTTAATCGGGTGAGAGAGGTGAGGTTTGCGAGAGGCTCCAGCGTCCCCATGCCTTCCACGCCGTAAAGCTCGAGGACTTGCAGGGAGGATGGGAAAATGCAGCAGGAAAGCGAGCTCTTGGCGGATAGTATCTTGGGGCTGTGAAAAATCCGTAAACTCTAGAGGGACTGTAGGGCTTGGAACCCTCCTCCTGCAGTGGGAAGACAAGTTGAAGGGGGTTCCACTTCCACCATGACCAGCTCTGGGCATCTGTTGATGACCAATTCCCTGAGTGAGTCACAGAGATGGGCCGGGAAGAGCAGCAACCCATCTTCTTCCTTCTCCTGCTCCACCTCCGACGCGGCTGCTAAAGTTGTTTGCTGCACATCCACCCTCACTGAAAGCTGTGTTATATTTTCACAACTGGCAATAAGTAGCTTGGAGAGCCTTGGGAGGTGAGCGAGAAGCTCCGTTAGTTCCTTCCCACTAGGACCACCAAGTGATTCCTGGACCACAAGTAATTCCTGGATCATAGGGTGCTGCCATTCCGCATCACCCTCACCTCCTAATGGTCCAACCAGGCAATCTGAACTCCTTACATCCAATTTCTTCAGTGAGGTTAGCATTAGAAGGTGCTTTAACTCCAGAGGTGGGCACTTCTCGAGTACTAGCTGCTCGAGACCTGATAGTTTATTGCATGCTAACACTTGATCTAAGCTCTGCAGTTCATCCTTTCCAACAATTTTCAATCCTACTCCATAGTAGGATGATCTTGAGTACTTGAACACCTCTAGTAGCTTTATACCTCGTATATTGACAGAACACAGTGTTTCAGTCTAGGGGATAGAAGGCACTAACAAGAATTCTGGACAGGATATTATCTCAAGCTCTTGTAGTTTGGGAAACCAATCAATCTTCCAATCTTGATATGCAGGGTTAACAATGCGGTTTGAAAATGGCAACTCCAAGAGTTTAGGGCAGTCCCTAATAATCATTGCTTACAAAAGAGGAAACATATGATGAGTGGCCTGTGATGGTATCCATTTTTCAAAACTTCCCAAGCCAACAAGTTCAATCCTTATTAGCCTGATAAAGCTCTGCTCTATAACGAACTCTTTCACCGTGGCAATATGCTTCAATATTACTTTATCAAGGCCCCACATCTTCCCTAAAGAAGGCAGACAGTGCCAGGAAACACCAACGAGCTGAAGAGATTGAAGAGCTTCAACAACAGCTTATCACCTAGCCATGTTGGACAAGAAGAGCCTCCGTGCCCTCTAATGCACAACTCTTGAACATATCTATGTGGTTGAAGGCTTTCAATGACAACTGCTTCCACACAAGGCTTGCTATTAGACCGCTTACTGTCCCAATCTAATGTTAACCTCTCCAAGTAGTTTTTCTCTATCAGCTTTGCTTTGGTTGCTTCTTCTTTCGTGTGTATATTCTCAAGGTTATAGATGCCAAGCTCCCTCAGTTCGGTTAAATGCTCTAGTTGCTTTGTTTCAAATCCTTCCCTTTCTTTATTGACTCTAAATACTTTCAACTCTTCTAAGAGTCTGAGTTTCCCCACATTATAAATATTAGAATGAAGCTCATCACTCGGGGTATAAAAACGACACAACTTTGCAAGCTTGCTCAAGTCTCTGGGCAAATCATGACAGCCATACCATGATCCCAGATCCAGAACCCTTAAATGATAAAATCTGGAAATGGCAAGTGGTAATTGCATCTCCTTCCCATACTTTTTTGTACCCAGACATAAGTATCGTAGGTGGACAAGTGCTGAAAAGTTGTGTAACATGAACTCCACAGAAGTTGGCATGTTAACCAGACGGAGAACACGAAGACCATTTGCTTCCATAAACAAATCACTCAAAATGCTGGCAAAGCTCTCATCCATTTCTCCAAATAACATCAAACTATGCAATTGCTTAACCTTCAATATCGTCTTCAGTTTTCTCAATTGTCCCTTAAAGTTCTCTTGAGATAGTGTATCATCATCATCTATGATTATAGACAAGTGACGTATGGATGGCTTAATCTGCACTGATCCCACATTAGACCGATGTAAACTAATGTATTCATGAGATCCCATGTGCAATGCTAAATCATGTAGCAGGTCATGCATTACATAACGCAGACGACCATTAGTTTTCTCTTCTTTGAAAAATCCATATGTGACCAGATCATTTAAATTGCTCAGACCTATATCTTCCAATGTTTGATTTTGACCACAAGGTTGTAAAATATCTAGTCCTATCCACAAGTTGATTAGCTCAGTACTACTATACTTGTAATCTTCAGGAAACAATGCAGAATAGGAGAAACATTGTCGCTGATGGAAAGGAAGATAGTAATAGCTAAGCTTCAAGGCAGACATAATGTCATTGACACCGGTTTGTCTCTCCCATTCTTTACTTTCTAAGACTCTTCTCCAGTGACGCAAATTAAGGTTTTTTCTCAATAATGCACCAACAGTTTTTTCAGCAAGAGGAGAGCCCTTTAGTTTTTCCATTATCTTATCTCCGGTCTCAAGCAAAAAACTATGATCACTTGTAAAGGGCTCATCAACAAACACAAACGAAAGAAACAACTTCCTAAATTCTTTGGATTTTAATCCTTCCAGTTCTATATAATCAGCTGTTTTACCCATATTTGCTATTGCTGGAAACCGCGTCGTGAGTAGAATCATGCTACCTTTTTCTTGCGATGCTTTGAATGGCAGCAATAACCTTTTCCAGTCATCCCCATTATTGAACTCCCATACATCATCCAGTACAAGCAAAAACCTTTTGGATTTTAATCTCTGTTCAATCAGCTCTTCGACTTTGCCAACTTTTTCCCCTTCATCCCGAGGGATATATGTGTTAATCTCATCTAGCAGCTTACTCAAATTGAGACTGAGTGACACACATACCCAAATAAGGACTTGAAAATGATTTTGAACTTGTTGGTTTCTATATATGTATTGTACCAGTGTTGTCTTCCCTATCCCCCCTGGACCGACAATCGGAAGCACGGTTAGATCCTTGCTGCAGTATTTACCCTTGGTCATATAATGTATGATGGTATGCATGATATGGTCCCTCCCATACAATTTCTGCTCCGTACTTTGGCCAGTGGTAATGGGACGGCTCACTGAAATATCAGGGACAGTCATACGGTCACAACTCTGCAGAATCTTGGTAACCTCTGTACGCACAGGCTGCAGTTGCTCAACAATGCACTTCATTCTTTCAGAGACATCAACCCTATTAAACCCCAGTACTGGTGTTTCCTTTTGTGATGCACCACGAAGAGTTGGCTGGCCAGAATGATCATCACATACATGTGGGGAAGATGAGCAAAGGAGGAGTTTACCGAGCTTGGGCATGCATCCACTGACCTCCTGATTGGCATTTGGCGCCAAGGAGGAATTGCTGCATGACCTCTGCCTACCATGAGGCCAAACGCAACAGCTGACCCGTTGTCTTGCCGCTTGTACTTCTCCAGGATCACATGCAGGGCTGGAAGCAGATGACCTCGTGGATAAACCAACCAGTTTGCCAACAGTTTTGGCAGTGTGGCGAGCATTGAGGCAAAAATCATGGACGCAACCCTTGGCATGATCTGCAGCGTCATACATGCCATGGAGATCGTCGTGGATGCGGAAGTAGTCCAGCTCGTCCAACAAGTCCTCGGCACAGTGCGCCGAGTGCTGCAGCTTCCCCAACAACTCCTCCATAGCCTGGCCTTGGATCTGCTTGCCGCCGGTGAGTTCAAGCGTGGCCTTCACGAGCAGCAGTTCCATCCTAAGGGCCTCGATGTTGGGACCCAAGTTCTCGGTAGCACCCCAAGCCTCCAGCAAGCCATCGGCAATGGGGGCCAGCGCCTTGCCCACCACCCATTGCGCCGCGCTGAGGGCCACAAGCATCCTCTGCTCAGACACACCAACGTATTGTTAAGGAATAAGGATCTGTGATGTGATGTGAGTGTGAGGACCTACAGAAATTAAGAGAAATTTGTTTGGTTATTAATGCACACCAATTATGTAGCGGTAAATAAGTACTCACTACAGAGAAAATTGATTGTGATTGCAATTTGCTGCTAGGGAGTACCCGCAGCATCACAAGAGGAACGAACAAATAGTACTCACGTAGACGCGGGAAGGGGAGCCGCCTGCCTGCCGGCCGGCGTACGTCGTGGAGGCAGTCGCCGGTAAGGGAAGTCGTCTGCTGAGAGTTGTGTAGTTTTCTTTTGCTCCGCTAAGGAAGAGGATGGAGATATGGTATGGCGCGTTAACTGCAGGGGGGAGGAAGATATCTACAGAGAGATGACTGTCATGGTGGCTTTGTGAGTCAAGTCGTTGCTCCCAAGCAGTGAGCCTGTTACTAATCACAACACTATAATACTACTCCCTCCTTCCATCTATATAGGGCCTAATGCTTTTTTCAAGACCGCCTTTGACTATTGATAAGATTAATAGTACATGCGCAAAGTTCCTTTGTAGCTCAGGCTACATGGAACCTCTTATCCTCAACCCTCCAGATTTGCTTTCCATACTCTCCAACTAACTTACAACAAGAAGATTTCTCTTTTTTGTTTCTCTAAAATGAGAAAACATATGAACTTCAAACTTTGCAGATGGACAAACATTACAACATCAATGTGCACTAGACTCTAGTACATGACATGCATAATGTGAAAATTATATAATTGAAAGCTCCTTTCACATACGAATTTGACGGTATACTTTGTGTAAGTTGCATGTCATACATTATTGCTCTAACATTTGGTCAAAGTTAGCCTCGAAAAACGCATTAGGCCCTATATAGATGAAAGGAGGGAGTAACAATACTAGAGTCTAGTGTCCAAAACGCTCTTATATTATGGGATAGAGGGAGTACCTGTCTTGATGGCCACGCCAGATTGCTTACTTTGCTAGCAATTTCACTCCCTACTCCCACCCAGTAAAGCTAAACTTATCAACTGCCAGCAGATCGAGCATAGGATCCCATGGAGCAACACTAAACACAAGAAAGTTATCTACTCCAGTACTCATTAGTTAATTATCATGTGCCAGGCATGCATGTTGATGGACCATACACCGGGACTTCATCCAACACAACTGTCTGCTTGTGCGAAGCATCCCCATGGGCAAACCCTACAAAAACAATACTTCCTTCGATCCATATTACTTGTCGCTCAAACGAATGTATCTAGCACTAAAATACGTCTAGATACATCCATTTCAACGACAAGTAATATGGATCGGAGGGAGTAGTTACTTGGCTTCAGATCTCGAGCTGGTGCCGCCGTGGTCTCTAAACTAAACTAGTCGACGCCCAATGGAGCAACACCATAATAATAATAATGCTTGGCTTTACATCTCGTGGTGGTGGCTGGCCAGTGCCGTCGTGGTCGCATTCCCAGGAAACACGCGCTGTCATGATCGATCCACTGATGCGACAGGCAGAATCTAGCCAACAATTTTGCACAGATCTAGAGAAAGGTTACTTGTGCTAGCTAAATAAAAAGGCAAAACACGATACTCTCTCCCACAAAAGCTTCAGATAGGGCTGGTGGTGTCGTGGTCTTCATTGTGCGACCAGAGTTTCGAGTCTCCCCTGGCTACTTTACTGTTTCTTCCTCTCTGCTTTTCATGGTTGGTTGGTGTAGTAGGCAGGAGTTATCTCCGGGGAAAGAAGGAACAGAAGACAATCCCTTTTAAAGAAAACAAACATTAACCCAGAGCTGAACCAATGTGGTTTCAATTTTTTTGTTTGTAGGAAACTGCTCTTCATCTGAAATGGCTTACTACCCAAGAAACAAAACTTATTCTCACAACTAAATAAGCATCTCTTGTTTACTAATATACTAATCTCGGTAACTCTTTCCTACTGGGATAAAAGAGATAAGCCAATAAAAAAGGTCATTTGATCTTGTATCATCTGTTAATTTCAGCAGATCAGCCTCTGCTTTTGCATACTGCGGTAATTCAAACTTTCAAAATATAAATCCAGGTGGTTTTCAATTTGAGTTTATATCTCCAAAAGATAAGAGCGGGGGAAGAGAAACAACGGTTGATGTAGAGTAGACTATTTCCTCTGTTCTAGAGTAGGTTCAAGCAAAATGTGTTAGCAGACTACTACTCCCTCCGTTCACAAATATAAGATGTTCTAACTTTTTTCTGGATCGGATGTATATAGACACGTTTTAGTGTATTTGTTCACTAATTTCAGTCCGTATATAGTCCATATTGAAATATCCAAAACATCTTATATTTGTGAACGAAGGGG